>NC_037669.1:141113572-141313535 GCF_003255815.1 Theropithecus gelada
GGGGGGAGGGAGGGGGGTGGGGGGGGGGGGGGGGGGGGGGGGGGGGGGGGGGGGCAGGCAGGCAAGGTGACATTATCTGACTTGAATAGAACTGCAGTGTGGACAACTGACTGGCAAGGAGGGTCAGACCAACTGGGAGGCTGAGGGTAAGGGGATTGGGACCAGCTACCAGGCTCTCATGAGAGTTGGAATATCAGATAATAGTACCTTGGACCAAGATGGTGGTGGTAGAGGTAAAGAGAAGGAAGAAATGGAGGGATATTTAGGAGGGAAACCGAACAGGATTTATGTTGACTTCTTGGATAGAATGACAAAGAGCAAGGTTGTCAAGGATGTCCTAGACTTTTGGGATGGTATATCTCCCCCATGTTGGGGGCTTTTTGCAGAGGAAGGGGAGCAGATCACAAGTTCAGGTATAAACATCGTGAGTTTGAGGCATCAGACACACAGAGAAAATGTTTCTGGTAGGCACTCAGCTATACAGGTCTAGAGAAGTCTAGACTGGAGTCGTAAAGTTGTGAGTTGTCTGCATATGGCTAGTGACTGAAGCCTGGGGATGGCTGGCATCACCTAGAGAGAAGATCAAGTGAGAAAAGACCAGGACCTAGGACAGACCCTGGGAAAAATCCAGTATTGATTTAATAGCCAGTTAGAGGAGGATAAGCCTTCAAAAGAGACTGAGACAGTGTGGCCAGAGAGAAGGAAACTAGGAGTGTATTACCTCAGAAGCTGAAGGAAGAAACTGCTTCCCAAAGGGAGGGAGCAACAGAATCAAGTGCTGCAGGGAATGCGGCCATTCCGGGAGACCTGAGAGGGGTGTCTCAGCAGAACAAGGAGGGCAGAGCCAGACTGGAAAGAGCAGAGGAAGAAGTGGGAGGTGAGGATGACAGTGAGTACACCGGATGCTTCTGGAAGTCTGGAGAAAGAGGAGAAGAGATGCAAAAATGGGGTCTAGGGTAGGAGATCTAAGATGTGAGAGCTTGGTGCATGTTTTATTCACACCAGGAAGAAGGCGGTGAAGGAAGCAGTTGAAGCTAATAGGAAGAAAGGGAGATGGCAGATAAGTTGAAGACCCTGAGAAAACAGGAGGGGATGACCTGCCAACCCAGGCCCTAGAAGGCAACAGCTAGTACCAGACCAACTCAGGAGGATGTGCAGAGGAGGATCTGAAGAGAGGCCCTGGAGCCACACTGTGATGGGTAGAACTGGATCCCTCAAAGAGATATATCAAAGTCCTACTCCCCGTACCTGTGCATGGGACATTCTTTGGAAACAGGGTTTCTGCATATATGGCCAAGTTAAGATGCTCATGCTGAATTAGGGCAGATCCTAATCTGGCATAGCTAAGACGGATATAGAGGGAAGACAGTAATGTGCAGACAGAGGCAAAGACTGGAGTTAGGCTTCCACAACCAAGGAACACTTGGAGCTAGCAGAAGCTGGAGGAGACAAGGAAGGGTCCTGCCCTAGAGGCTTCAGAGGGAGGACGGCCCTGCATACACTGATTTCAAGCTTGCAGCCTCCAGAA
Source organism: Theropithecus gelada (assembly GCF_003255815.1). NCBI lineage: Eukaryota > Metazoa > Chordata > Mammalia > Primates > Cercopithecidae > Theropithecus > Theropithecus gelada. Next base: position 141,115,101 of record NC_037669.1, read on the forward strand.
CCATGAGAGAATAAATGTCCATTGTTTTAAGCCACCCAATGTTTGGTACTTCGTTACAGCAGCCCTAAGAAACGAAAACATACAGGTAGGGGAGGGCAGGCTCTGCTCTATTCCTCATGGCAAGACTGCCCCCTAAAATCAGGATCCAGTCCATTTAGCAGCAGCATGGGGACCATTACTGCAGAGTCTACAACGGCCAAGAAAAGCAGTTTTACTAAGGCTCTGGATAAGCAGATATCTCAGCTGCTCACTGCACAGCAATGGGGACTGATTTCTACTTGGAGTTCCTCTACTTGACATGATACTTAATAGCTGTTTGAAGAAATTTTTTAAAGGAGTCTGGGGAAGAATTTCCCCATTGCAACCAAAATATTTACAAGAGAAAGCATTAATACCAGCCTCCTAAAGAGGGCCAGAGGTAGGGGCCCGACTTAGGAGAGGCAGGACTTCCCTAAAAGGTCACCTTGTCCTTCTCCTGCCCCAACCCTTCTAACACCAGAGCCATATTTGCATCAAAACCACATATGAAAGTCAGCTCTTTACATCCACTGTCACCTGTACTGCTATTAGCATTCACCCCCCATCCAAATCACACCACAGGCCATCAATCACTAACTGTGGGGACCAACAAAACCAAAAGGCTATGAGCTCAACACAAAACGCAAATACTACCTTTACATCTGTACCTAGAGCAGGCAAAAAGAAAAAAAATCATGGTAATAATACCACTCCCTCACATTTAAACAGCACATTCATGACCATCCTCATAATAGACAAGTGGCTTAGGCAGGATGTGTCCCGTTTTATAGGCTGAGAAACTGACGCTGAGAGGTGAGAAGTAAAATGGATGGTTAGGTGGCCATATGAGAAGCAAGCCCCAAATAGGTCCAATGTACGCTCCAAGACAGTGAATTCTTTGAGGAGAGCACAGTGTGATTCCAACAAACTTAAACTGGAATCCTGTCTCCCTTTCTCTTCTGTGAAATGGAGATCACCCCACCTACCTCACATGTCTACTGTAAAGGATAAGTGGAAATCACTTGTGATACAATCAACACAGTAACTGGCATGCACACTAATTACTTTAAAAATGGTATCTCCATCATTACAATGATGATCTTTTGTATGACCAGCACATATGGCCCAAACTGAGCACATGACTGACTACTCAGTAAATTCAATTTGGATGGAAATGTCCACCATGAATGAAGTGTTGAACACACAGCTCTCAGAAGTGCCAATTTCCCATGACAACCTCCTTCATCCTACCCAGAAGTGTCCTAGTGAGACAGGCAGTTCCTCCTCCCTCATTTAAAAGTGGGAGAGAGTCTCTGATTCCAATTATATCTAAATATACTTAGCATTTACTCCACTCTTATCTAAATAATTGTATCCCATTAATTAATTCATATTCAAATCACATTCAAATGCATATCACTCTCTGATATCAAACACCTGGATGTGGCTCTCAGAAAAAAAATCCAGGGAACTGCAGGAGAAAAATACTTGAACTTTTAGATTTGCATATTCATAAAGCAAGAAAGACTTAAGGTATTTGCTAGTTTATTCTGCCCAGAATTATATTTAAGGCAGCCTCAAAAGACAGTTTTCTCTTTAGATCCTTTATTGCTGAGGTATGCCATATAGTTCTTGCATTGCAATCTTACATAACAAATTTTTCCTTTAAATCATTTTTCACAGAGTACTTAACAAGCTAGTGTGCTAGGTGATCTGAGGGCAGAGAACACAAACATAAGCCGTGGTTTCTGTCCTCTGCAGTCCAGTTAATTGACTTACACTTATCCATTATGTAGCTCCTTTCTTTTATCCTTCTTTCCCACCTCAATTCCATCTCTGACCCCACGCTCAGCACACATCTGCAGGAAGCCACGTTGTAGGAGAGAAAAAAAATGATTCCCCACCAAATGTACTGCAAATTCATGAAAAATAACAACAAGACTGGGTGCAGTAGCTCATGCCTATAATCCCAACACTTTAGGAGGCCCAGGCGAGACGATCGCTTGATCGTCCAGGAATTCAAGACCAGCTTGGGCAACACAGTGAGACCCTGTCTCTAAAAATAACAACATAAATAAAAATTAGTCAGGCATGGTCCCAGCTACTTAGGAGGCAAAGGTGGAAGGACTGTTTAAGCCCAGAAGATCGAGGTTGCAGTGAACCACGTTCACTACAGAGCATCCTTCTTCCTCTTGCTTGGGAAAGAGGGGAAAGAGAACGGAAATGTCTCTTTTTTGCTCTTGGTGCTGGCAATTTTGTTCATTACTTTTAGGCCAATTGTTCAGAAACAGAGGGGCTAAACATATAATTTTGAGTCAAGGAAACAAATTCCCCCGGTAAACCTCGGAAAAACTAGTTTGAACAGTTAACCTTTGTTAGCACCTCTCAGCCTCCACCCTTTTTATTTTCAGGGGGCTTGCTCATTTGCACCTCCACCAAGCTTAGTAAACCTTCCAAGCAAATCTGGTGATTAACCATCACCCAAGCAGCCTACAAGGAGGTCAATAACAGGCATTAAAGGGAGATTTAAAGCACAGGACAAGCAGCATAAACCAAAGCTACAAGGTCCTTTTAAGAATAAGACCTTCAATTAAACCATTTAATACCAGTTAGAAATCACAGGGTGGGTGGGAGTCTGAGTATTCATTCCAATTCAGCACCCAAGGAATTCAAATGCCTGTCCCATCACTGAAGACTAAGTACAAAACTGTATCACTCTGAGGTCCTCAAGCAACAGGACCTACTATCCTAGCTGAACAGTGTTCCAGGAAATATGAGCGTTGTCTATTCGCCTCTCTTCCTTTCCTTTGACCAATCTGTCACCAACTGCCAATTCTTCTCCAGTCCTATTTAAAGCCCTGATCAGTCGGGCTCTTTTTACTTCATGCTTTGGTTACTAGAGTCGTCTCCCTCCCAGCCTCCCCGACTCCACTCTCTCCCACACTGGATTTATTAGGCATGACCTAGTGAGATAAATCTAACAGCAGAACCACGTGAGGTCACCACCACCCCCCATCCCCCAACCTGCTGGGGCTCCAGCAGACGCTCCACTAGGTCTGATCTGCAGATAAACAGCCCCCCTTCTCCTCCCTTCCAGCTTCTTCTCATGAGCTGGTACAGCATGTCCCACCCATTCAGGCCCTGCCTCTCTCAAGACCCTACATCTGCCAGTGTAACCTCCATGTATCCAGCCCTCTCTTTTCTGAACTCACGCAGCATTCTTAGACTCACTATATAAATAGAGCGGAATGTTTACAGCATGGGCTCAGGGAGTCCAACTACATCACTATGCCACTCAATGACCCTGGGCAAGTTAAGTACCTCTCTGTGCCTCAGTTTCTTCATTTGTAAGCAAGAGATGATAATGCCCACCTCATAGGTATCATGAGGCTGGCATAAAACCAAACACCTAAAGCACTCAGAATAACCAACACAATAAGTAGTGGCTATTATAATGTAATGTGGCACTTTGTACACTATACAGAATGTTACCTTATTCATCAATTTTCAAATAAATAAATAAAACTAATGAATCAGTCATTTTAAAAATTGTTTTATGTGGGTAGGTAAACCGACATTAACTTGTAGAGCATTGCAACCACCCCGAGTGTGGTCTGATACTGTCACTGGTCCTCAACATGAAATGTGCAAAAACTGAGAGTATTTGGAAACTTTTACAGCAATTTGACATTACCACTACATTCAAGCAGCATTTCATTTTCCTAGTAATTCATTTTTATCATATTAGTCTACAACAGATTGAAAATTAATTTTTCTAAAAACTGATCCTTTGCCACGGTTATTCTGAGAAGCACATTTTTAGAGGAGACAGATAGGAGGCTTCTATTTCTTTTCTACACCCCCATATGACCTAACACAGTAGAAGACACATATCAAGTACTAAGTAAATGAAAATATAATATTGAAAACATTTCAGTTAGTTAATAACTTAAAAGCAGATTCAAGTGAGTAGTAGAAATGTAAATAGTGTCTCCAATTCATAAAGAATCTTTTTCAAGAGAGTTTACATTTAGTCTGAAACTGACCAAAGTAAAAACAACTCTGACCCTAAAAATATTTTCCATACTGTCAAATAACAGCACTGTGTGAAGCTTTATTTATTAAAAAAAAAAAAAAAAAAAAAAAAAGAAGAAGAACCTAAGCAATGTCAATATTAACCTTCCTCGCAGAACTCAGGAGAATGATAAATTATTTAGCACTGCTTCAGCCACAGTTTTGATAGATGCTCCATACCTTTAAGTAAACTAGCATCTTAGCAAAAAATTCCAACAACACTTCAAACAAAATACATTTTTATTAGTTCTTCACTCCTGCCAATGACTTAAATAGTCCAGATCTCAACAACCTCATTAGATTATCTATGAATGAAAAGGCTGGAAAAGGAAAGCAGCAAATTCTACCAAATTTTAATTGACAATAAGGAGGCAGCTGCACAGCTGATCCGCAGCACACTGGATATGGGTTGAAGGCAGAGTTAATTCTTACTGGGGAAATCTTGGCACATTCCAACTGACTCTGGAAATGCCTGTAGAAAATTCAAGGTAAGTGGGGAGCCCTGTGTCAATTCTGTCTCCCCTCCTTTCTAAGAGGAAGAGATTTATTACAAGGTCAAAGCTATCACTTCCCTTGGGTCCTCAATCCTCTGCCTCAGGGCCAGTTCAGCCTTGCTCAGCCTGATAACCAGATCTAGGAAAACTAAGAGGAGGCAAATGGAGCTGGAGTCTTACTGATGTTAACTGTCTCTTTGGGTCATTTAGCATCTGCACCCATAAATCTCTGTCAACTGCCCTCCTCAGAGATCCCCTGACAGAGTCCAGGAAGTCTATCCCTAGAAAGTTCCATCTCTCCAGGTCATACAATCCTCCATCTCTTTGCACACTCTCAACAGGTAATCACACCCATGACTTCAATTATTTATGAATACATCACATCCAAATCGAGACTTCTAGCTTCCACCACTATACATTTCAACCTGGACTCCCCAGGGGTTCCTCAAATTGGAAACATTCAGAAATGAACTAATTCTCTCCTCCCCTCCCTCACCCACCCCATCCTTGGAAAACAGTTAAATTACTTTGTTCCCTATGGCATGTTAGTTTATGGACCCCCATGGATCTACCTACCCAATAGTCTAAACAAGTAGTTTTCCAATTCCAATACCTCTGGAGTTCTCGAGAACATTTCAACTATTTGTCTGTGAAAAGCCAGATTTTATTCATGCTCTTCAACCCAAATAATGTCTCAAAACAGATTGAATGCAGAACTAAATACAAAAATCTAGACATTAAAGAGACATGCAAAAATGTAAAATAATACCACTCTTTTTTCACTATTTTTTGGTTTGGGGAAAAAGTTATTTTCCATTAAAAAACACAATTTAACATGAAATTGTTTGACTATGAGTTTTTAATGAATTAATATATATTTAAATTTCTCAGTTTTAATTTCTAACACAGTAATTATTGAGAGATGTAACCTACATAAATAAAAGCTTAATAGATCCTCAAAGTTTAAGACTGCAAAGCATTCTCAAGAGCAGAAAGTTTGGAAACCACTGGCTTAAGCTAAAAGTGTTGATAAATTCTTGTGCTCCTTCCTCTTACTTCACATATCCACCTTATTGATTCCGCCATCCAAATAACGTTTCTCATAAATTCACCCCTTGATAACGGTTTGGCTGTTTCCCCACCCAAATCTCATCTTGAATTGTAGTTCCCATAATCCCCACATGTTGTGGGAGAGACCTGGTGGGAGATAATTGAATCATGGGGGCGGTTTCCCCCACATCATTCTCTTGCTAGGAAGTCTCATGAAAGCTGATGGTTTTATAAGGGGTTTCCCCTTTCACTTGGCTCTCATTCTCTCTTGCCCGCCACCACGTAAGACATGCCTTCCACTTTCCACCATGATTGTGAGGCCTCCCCCGCCACGTGGAACTGCGAGTCCATTAAACCTCTGTTTCTTTATAAACTACCCAGTCTCAGGTATGTCTTTTTATCAGCAGTGTGAAAACGGACTAATACACCCCTCCTTTCTTCCTGAGCTTCCCAATCCCATAGACCAAAAAACACTCCCCTAAAAGATATTCACATCAAATCCCACAACCTGTTAATGTGACCTCATTTGGAAAAAGGGTCTTTGCGGATGTAATTAAGGATGAAATCATCATAGATTATCCGAGTGGGCCATAAATCCAATGACAAGTGTCCTTATAAGAGACACCCAGAGGAAAACAGTCAATGGAGAAGACCATGTAAAGATGGAGGCAAAAATTAGTGATGTGTGGACACAAGTCAAAGAAGCCACGAACACCTGGAGCCATCGCAGGCTGGAGCAGGCAAGGAAGGAGTCTCCTCCAAGAGCCTTCAGAGGGAGTGTGGCCCTGCCAACACCCGGATTTCAGATTTCTGGTCTCTAGAACTGTGAGGGAATGAGTGAATGTTGGTTTAAGCCACCCAGTTTGTGGTCATTTGTTATGGCAGCCACAGGAAACCCATCACCCACTTCCAGTTCTGAATGTCAAGGACCACCTAGCTAGGTAATCCTTCTGCCTCAATATGACCCTCAGAGGCACTGTCCCTTGAAAACGCAACCCTCAATCATCTTAAATCTCATTCCCTTATCACCCTTGAACAGTGGCTGGCTTCCTCCACCATAACATCCAAAAGCCTCCACAAAGTAAAGATCCCCATGACTGTATCCCACCTTTCTTTCCCACACCAACCCAGCTTTCCCCCTGACGCCCCGTACCATGCGGCAGGCCCATAGCCCAAGACACACCCACATCATTTTGGCCTGTGACCCTTTGCATGTGCTGCTCCTTCTCCTGGAATGAATCTTCCCTATCCTCAACCCCATCCGCTTACACACCCTCCAAGTTCCAGATTCAAAAGTTTCTTTTTCTATCTGTCCCATCAGAAAAATGGGTCACTCCCCCTCCTCTGGTTTCCACAGCACTTTGCACCTTCCTCTTAAAGAATATTTGAAACATGTGCTCCTCATTTACAGGTCCATCACTTCCTCTAGACGACAGTTTCTCAATCCTGGAACTACTGATAGCAGGCGCCAGTTAAGCCCTTGGTGTAGGGGGTTGTTTGGTGCATTGGTGAACATTAGCAGCATCCCTGGATTCTACCTACGAGATGCAAGTACCAAGACACACACCCTATTGTAGCAACCCAAAATGTCTCCAGACACTGCCAACGTCTTAAGGAGAGAGAAAGAAAATGCACCCTCGCCCCTCACCAGTGGAAATTAACTGCTCTAGGCTGAAGACCTGGGGCACTAGGACCGTATCTAATGCTCTTAGCATTTGTGGATTCTTACACACATTCTTAAAAGAAAGTTTTGAGTTCTAGGTGTAGGCCAGGCACTGTGTTGGAAGTCAGCGATGCAGTAGGGAATACAAGTCTGTGGTCCTGTCCTCATAGTGCCATAGCTGTCAAAGAGCCTACAAGGTGCTCAATCACATTTGCTGAATGACTGAATTTGTTTGGCATGCATATGTTATAGTAAGATTTTGTGCAAAACATGGAAAATAAAATCCAAGGGCTAAACTTTTTCTCCTCTTCTCAGGGTCATAGCATTGTACAACTAAGAAAGATCCATTTATACAGAACGTCATGTACGTGTTGCTTCCTGGAACTGGGCAACTGGTACCACTTGTGTGCGTCTCTCTCAAGAGAGCTACCCATAAATAAGGGGGTATCTCAACCAAGAAAGTGAAACTAGATAGAAATGACCTCCAGCACACGCACACAGCCCACAAATGCCAATGCCAGAGCTATCCTCAGAGGCTGCAGATAGGTCTGGGAACCTTCTATCAAAAAACACGACGACAAAAGTGCATGAGCTTCTGAAGTATTCTTCCCCCTGCCCAGGAAACACCACACAAGATCTGGCCGGCTCTGAGAGGATCAAGTGGTGAGCTGAAGAGTTCTTAGCTCTCACAGAGGCACTGGGTGCCCTAAATTGCAGAGTGATTCTCATTTCCAGGGCAACGTGAGGGTGTTTACCAGAAGGGGAGGCTGTTTACAGAGAGGCCAAGTAAAGTTGCAAGAACAAATCAGGGCACACAAGTGCTTGGCCCAGATCTGCTTTGACAAGTCACTTTAACCTGCCTGGGACTCAATTTCCTTTTGTATTGAATGAGAAGGTTAGAACAATCCACCTCAAAGTTCCCTTCTATCTATAAACATGCATGGCTTCCCCACAAAATAGCAGACCTACAGAATCTCCCTCTCTAAGCAAAACAGAACAGGGTTCTTCCTCCCTTCCCACCAAAATGCTTTCCGCCAGAAACAGAAATAAATCAAGGAGGCGGCTGTTCAGTTCCCCCTCCATTTCTAATAGGACCAGGTCACAATGCACTGCCTGATGGACAAGATGCCACTGCTCTTTGTCTCTTGACATGTATTCCTCACGAAGCCAAAGAGCAGGAGAGTTCCTGGAATGTGTAATCCCTGAGGGGAAAAAAGGGGGTGAGGGGGGTGGCCCTCATGCTGCGATTATTCAAGGATACCAAAATATAAACAGAAAGTACCTTGACAACATTACACGGCTACAAGAGATTGACATATGGTCCAACTGTGGCTTAAACCATGAGGATGGCTATGCCTTGTTTACTTAACAAGAAGTCCAAGGAGAAGTGGTCCCAAGGTCAGTTCAGCAGCCTAGCAAATTCATAAAGCCACTCAACTGACTCCTCTTGTTGTCTTTTCTCCATAAGCTTGTTGCCACAAGGCCATAAGATGGTTGCCCCAGCTCCAGCTATGTTCTTTTATTACCTTTCCAAAGATAGAAAACTAAGGAGCCTTCAGGTCATCAGGAGATGGCATTCTCCTTCTGTGCCTGTACTTTTATCAGACAGGGGAAAAAAACAGTTTCCAGGAATCCAGATTTTTATTAAATTTCTTGGGCCAGAGTTAAGTTATATGCTTATCTCAACATGCAAGGGAAACTAGGAAAATGAGAATCTGGCTTTCTTTTGAGATCAGCTCTCACTATGTTGCCCAGGCTAATATTGAACTTGTAGGCTCAAGTGATTCTCCCACCTCAGTCCCCAGAGTAGCTGGGATTACAGGCATGCACTACTGAGCCCTGCTAGGATCTGGCTTTAAAAAAAAGAAAAAATAGTTTTTAGTGAGAAGCAGACAAGGGAAAAGCAGGATAATAATGACGGTGAAGTAGTCAACAAAGTGTCTGCCACCTATAACTATACCCGGTGGTATGCAGGTAAATGTTAATCAGCTTAGAAAGAAAGTAAGTCGGTCAGGCACAGTGGCTCAGCTGAGGTCAGGAGTTCGAGACCAACCTGGCCAACATGGCGAAACCCCGTCTCGACTAAAAATACAAAAGTTAGCTGGGCATGGTGGTGTGTGCTTGTAATCCCAGTTACTCGGGAGGCTGAGGCAGGAGAATAGTTTGAACCCGGAAGGCAGAGGTTGCAGTGAGCCGAGATCATGCCACTGTACTCCAGCCTGGTTGACAGAGCAAGACTATGTCTCAAATTTAAAAGAAAAAAAAAAAATGAAATTAAGTTCTCATTTGTAGCATTTGCCAATTTCCTTGGTGTTAATACTACCACTATTGAATTGTATGGCCAGTTTCAAGCTACCAACATGCTATCAACCATTTCATGAAATTCCTGAAATTTTAACAATCAGTTGGTATAAACCTGTTCCTGCAGGTCACTGAATTTATTATACCTTACATTCGATTAAAAAGTTAAGTTTACAACATTGCTTCACATTTAAAATGCTCTATATATCAGATATTATTCTCTGCAGCTTATAGATGAGGAAAATGACCCAACTGCGGATATCACACAGTTCAAGTTGCGGAGCTGGAATGATCACCTAACAGTCCTAACTCCAGTCCTATCCAGCTTTTGGTAGATCGCAGGTACATAAATGCCTATATCTACACCCTATGAGATCCCTCTGCCTAGGCATCACCTAAAGGGGCTCTAGGTTGGCTTGGAACTAACAGAAACCCATTTCTCTAAATCAGTCAAAGTTACCTAATAATTATTCTTTAATGTACTTCCTCCAATGACAAAAGTAGTACATACCTATTGTTACAGCTTGGAATACAAATTAGTACAAAGAAGAAAATAAAAATCACCCTTAAGCCTATCCCCCAGAGATAACTGTTTGTATGTGAGTGGTAATCCTTCTAGATTGTGTATACGTATATTTAAGTCAAAATTAAGCTGTTGTATCACTTAATGACATAGTTCTTTACATACACATACACGTTTTCTAAGAGAAAGAGAACAGTATCATGAACTCCCTTGTCATCATCACCCAGCTTTAGAAATTATCTAAAGGTAATTAAAAGTCCAAGTGTTTCCATACTCCCTTTTTGGGAAGGAATATGTAGGAGGTAAGAGTCTCCCCTCTGCAATTCCCTTGGATTTCTTCCCTCCACCTGGTTTTTCTCAGATTCTGAAGTCAGCTTTTCTCCAGGCTAAGTCAATCACCCCTTCCTTCACTGCCCAACAGACCTGACATTTTAACATCTTTCATCATGTTCATTCTTGTGGATCCTTCCAACTTCTCAAATTCCTGCCTAGTCTAGAAGCCCTGAGAATGGTGTTCCCAGAACCTCATCAGAGAGCTTCAGAAGAAATACATCACAATTCCTGTAGTTTGCAAGTTTCACTTACTCTATGCTTCTACTTCTGCTTTTCTTTTTTCCTTAATTCACTACTACACTAACGAGGAGCTTTGTCTTCACACACTGGTGCATATATGTATAGGCAGACGCACACCTGTGCACACACCTGCGGGCGGCACTAACTGGTTCAACTAGAATCTTTCAAGTCTGTGCATCCTCATCCTCTCCTGCCTCGTGCTCACCCAATGCAGTTTACTTTCCAGATCTCATGGTATAGTCCTCCAACCTCCTAAAGGATCCCATTTCATCTCCTCAGGTGCTACTCCAAGGGAAATATCTGACAGGCTAAAGGACAGTGGTTGTACCCCTAATTGACAGTCTTACAGGGGTCCCCAAAGAGCAAAACTGAGAACCCAGGGACACAGTCAAAGAAAATTCCACAACCCTGACAAGTTCAAAGAATGGCTTCATGGAACAAAGCAAGATCTGCTCGCTTATCCCCCAGTTTAGCCAAATGCATGCAGGAGGGAGATATAGCTATTTCAAAACCAAGGCATAAAACTCTCCTCTGCTAAACTGTGTACAGCAACAGAAAACAAGCCTATGCTGGGAACCATGGTTATTAGAACTTCAAGGAGGAAAAACTAAACTCATTGGCACTGTTTAGTACCAAAAGGTACTTATTTGTCCAAAAGATTCTAATACATCAAATCAGGGGCAGCAGGTAGGAATAAGGGGAAGCCCAGTTCACAATGCCCTCTAGAGATAAGGACAGCAAACTAAAGCAAAAGTTTTCAAGCTTGACATGTTTTGGAATCACCTAGAAAGCTTGTTTAAAATGCAAATTTCTGAGCTTCTTTCCCAGAATTCTGACTTAGCATGTCTAGGGTAGAGTTGGGCCACTTTATCTGCATTTTTTAAGAGACAGGGTATCACTCTACAGCCCAAGCTGGAGTGCAATGGCAAGATCACAGCTCACTGCAGCCTCAACCTCCGGGCTCAAGTGATCCTCCCACCTTGGCCTCCCTAGTAGCTGGGACCGCAGGTGTGCACCACCAAACCTGGCTTTCTAAATTTTTTTGTAGAGATGGGGGTCTCACTATGTTGCCCAGGCTGGCCTCAAATTTCCAGTTTCAAGCGACCCTCCAGCCTTGGTCTCCCCAAAGTGTGTATGTGCATTTTTAACAAGCATCTTTCACATTCGGCTGCAGATGCTGGCAGGCCCTGAAAAATGACAACCAGCTGAGTTCCTCCTCCCTGGCCATAGAGTTTGGGTAGCAAACTGTGAGAAGCTGAAAACAACAGGACCTCCCAACCAGTGCTTCCTACACTGCTCCTCTCCCAAGAGTCACCTGAGGCATGAGTTAAATACAAACATCAGTCCCTCCCGGAACACTGGGATTCTGGGAGGTCTGTAGCAGTGCCTTGGGGCCAGCCAATTAGTCTCAAGTGAGGAGCTTTCTGAAATCAAATTATCTCCCTTGCCTCCTCTTTTGGTCCCCTAAGACAACTGGTCAACCTGTCCTTTCTTCCCAGAAAACTTTATCAACATCCTCCCCTTTTGAAGAAACAAACTTTCCACCTCCCCCACTTCACTTCCCCAGCTGCCTCTAAACAGGCATTGATGTGTTTAAGAGTTTTCGATGCTAACAAGAAAACTAACAGGAGTTACCAAAATAAACCAAGCACTGAGACAGTCAAATGTTATAAATACTCACAATTGCTCATTAATAGTTCTTTCTGCATTTATTAATTTCTTCATGAAGTATTTACTGAGCACCTAGTCTACTCCCAGGCACTAGGCCATTCACAGATGTGAACACCACAGACAAGCCTCTACTCTCATGCAGCTTACATTCCAGCTGGAAGGCAGGCTATGGAGAGAACAGTATCCTAATAATTGCACTTCAGACAGTGACAAGCACTACAAAACATACTAACGCAGGGAAATGAACTGGCAAGGATGAGGGAAGATGGGCTGCAAGGAAGGCCTCCTTGTGGGGGTTTCTGAGCTATGAACCATATGACAGGAAACAAAACTGCTGTAGGGAGCAAGGGACAGGAACCTATACACAAAGAAGCTAGGACTGTTGGAAGAAGAGAGAGGCAGCCTGTGGTCCCACCACACAGCAAGTTGGAAGGGGTGACTCAAAGTCCAGATCCTGAAAGGCAGGGTCTTGTGGCTGTTATGGTAAGTACAACAGGAGGCCCCCAGCATCCTTTAATAAGGGATCAGCTAATAGTGGTTGACCTGTGTTGAGTGCTGGCTCTGTGACAGACACGGTTCCACACATTTTGCATACATTAGCTCATTTTCTCTTCCCAGCAACCTTATGAAGTTGGAAGAAATACAAACCTCATTCCACGGTTGAGGAAGCTGAGTCAAACAGGCAGTAAGTCGGGGAGCCAGAACTCAAAGCCAGGCTGTTTGGCTGCAGGCAATGATTGCAGAGGTGAACAAGGGCCAGACTGGTAGGGCCTTGAAGGCCAAGGTAAAGGGTTTGCATTTTATTTCAAGTGTAATGGAAAAAGCCACTGGAGGGGGACTGAGACTTCCTGGTCCATTCCCTTAGATCTGAAGTAAGAGAAGGCACAAATTCTGGGACAAGCACACCAAGTCTGGGCTGAGTTGGCTGTTAAGCCAAACTACTGCAACTTCAGCCATACACGGAAGTCTAATCCAGCCCTGCTTGTATCAAGCAGAATGCTCTAGCCCCTGCAGAACTGGATGCCTTCCCTTTTAGGTCAGGGTTATGGAAGTGGGGCCCTAGACCAGCACCATCAGATCACCTGGGATCTTGTCACCAGTTCAATTCCTGGGGCCTGACCTCAGACCTACTGAATCTTAGAGACCCAGCAATCTGTTTTAACAAGCCCTCAGGGTAATCTGAATGTCCACTGAAGTTGAAGAACCACCAATTCTGGGATATCTGCATGCAGACACCACCATTACCACCAGCTCTCCTAAGTCATGCAGTGTATATCTTCGGGCAGCCCCTGCACTGCACACCAGGCCATTCTTCCTGTAGGTCCCTGCTGGTGGGGCTCTACTGCTCCTGATTCCTGGAAATCTCACTACTGCCCCAACCAATTTTTCTAACAAGTTTGATTTTCTGCACATATTTACTCTTCAAATGTTTCGGCGTCTTTTTTTTGGTTTTGGTTTTGGTTTTTGGTTGTTGTTTTGTTTTGTTTTTGAGACGCAGTCTTGCTCTGTCGCCCAGGCTGGAGTGCAGTGGCACAATCTCGGCTCACTGCAACCTCCGCCTCCCGGGTTCAAGCGATTTTCCTGCCTCAGTCCCCCAAGTAGCTGGGATTACAGGTGCCTGGAACCATGCCCAGCTAATTTTTGTATTTTTTTATAGAGACGGGGTTTCACCATGTTGGTCAGGCTGGTCTTGAACTTCTGACCTCAGGTGATCCACCCGCCTCGGCCTCCCAAAGTGCTGGGATTACAGGCATGAGCCACTGTGCCTAGCCCTGTTTTGGTCTCTTTTGTCCCAGAGTAAACCTCCTCTTCCTTCCTACTTCTGGACCTTATTTGTACTTCTAGCCTTAACCCAGGCTCCAAAGCAGATAGATGCAAAGGATACTTTCAGCTTTAACCTTGACTTTCCCCAACACCCCTCAGTCGCCAGATTTCCCTTTTTAATTTATTCATCCCACATTTACTCACGTTCCAATAAATATTTGTGCCCTCAGCATTCTAGGAACTAAATGTGCAGGTGCCAGGTACTTCTGCCATGCCAAAATAGACTCATCCATGCCCTCATGAAACTGATCTATTGGAGGGAGATGGCAAGATGCAAATAAGTATATAATTGTAAATGATACACCAGAAAAGCCTGAGACTTGAATGATGAAGGGGCAGGCCTGACAGTAGTTCATGACAGCAAACAAAGAGCGGCTGAATCTATGACAGATTCTGTTCTAAATGCTTTTTACACATATTATCCAGGTAATCTTCCAACAGCCCTATGGGTTTAGTATTATCACTCTCTATATGGAAGGAAAATGAAGTACAGGGAGAATAAGGGGCATATAAACAGGACAGCCAGGGTCCCAACCCAAGCAGACTGGCTCCAGAGCCTACCTTTCTAAACACAGGCTAAGGTGAGAAGAGCTGGGTGGAATGCTGAGTGTGAGGGGGTGGCTAGACAGACAGGTGGCTAGACAGACAGGTGTCCAGGCAGAAAGGCCAGAACAGAATATGCAGGAGCACTGGGGCAGAGAAGTCACCCTGAAGCCAGAAGGGAGACCAAGCATACTGGTGAAACGGGGGAGCATCTGGTAGATTGGAAATATATTTTGGAACTGAACAGGATGTGCGGATGGATGTATAGATGCTGATGGATGAAGGGGGTATAAGCGAGGAGGAGGTCTCGATGATGACCGCCAGTTTTCTGATTTCCTGTTTTAAAGGCTTGAGGACAGTCTGTTTGCAGGAGGCAAAGTATTGTAACACAATATATAATGAAGTCCTATAGGATGCTGATGCACAGCAAGCTCTCAAATAAATATAACCAATCCATCAAGCAGGTTAAAGCTTCCATATTCCACCCCCCCACCCCCATACTTCTCCACATGGGTCTTCATTCAAGGGTTCCACCCTATCTGCTTGGAGCCCTTTTCTGAAATACTATTACCACTGGTATAACAACAACAATAAAAATTACATTTACAGTGACAAGAATAACTTCTACTAGGAGGAGGACTTTTCTCACATAAATATTGGTTTGGAATTTTTTCTGAAGTGCACAAACTAATTTACAAAGGAGAGGCTATGCAACTTGCCCAAGGCCACATAACTGCAAAAAAAAAAAAAAAAGCTAAATCCAGGTCAGCCCAACTTGGAAGCCCACACTTCCTCCGTTAAATCAGCATTTTCCACCACACATATCTCTAATGGAACATAACTGTTGTTTTCGATACACAGATGAACTTTTAAAGTGTTAACAGTAATGCTCTCATTTTATTATGTATAATCATATACATATGTGCATGTAATATCAAATTAAAATAGTATGTATACATGATTTGATATAAATTTTATATATACATATATTGCAATAAATCCATGACTCCATATGTATTACTGCCCAGGAAACACAAAGTTTCTTAAAAATTAGTTTAAAGAAAATTTCAGAATAAAAGTACAGGTGGTACAGGGGTAGGGTAGAAATCTTGAGGGAGACAGTACATAAATAACTAAAGCTTAGGAAACTCTACTCACCAGCCACCCAAGAACAGCCAAGCACCTGTTCCATATTGTACCCAAATTTGGCTACAGCTACACATAACTCTGTCCGCCTGAGAGAGATAAAACATTGGCTGCCTTGGGGGAAAGGTGATAACATCAGAACATAATTTAGCATAAATCATCCTCAAAGCAGTATTAGTTTTGACATAAATACTGGTTTGGTGGTACAACTCCTCTGCTTATTCACCCATACACCTTGGTTGAACCAATCAAGTTTTCCAGGCCTGTTTCACTTAGTCAAAAGGAAGTTATAAAAAGTAGTCCCTAAGGTCGCTTCCAGTTTTAGAACGCCATAAAATGTTGTGAGACCCTGAAATCCAAAATTACTCTTTCCAGAATCACAGATGACCCAATCCTGAAATGAGCGTTGGCCTGAAGAACAAATGCTAAATAAGCCCACACAGCATCCCAAGCCATCATGCCATCAATTATGCTGCCCTCTGGAAAGACACAGTAAGACATTAATTACAAGATGATAAAGTGCAACCAACGAAATGTCCCTGTCCCTATCAAAACTTTAAGAATTTCCTCCTAATAATTTTTAAGCTATTAACTTTACACTTGATCCTCAGCTTCTCTATTATTTCCAGTCCTTAACCATTAACTTCATTCTAAGCTGGAGTAGCAGCGTGGGGTAATGGGTAGGGGAAAAAATCTGGGTAATCTTCTCAAACCTCTACCATCCTGTAAAGCTGGTGCTGGAAACCACCTGTAAAACCTTCCCAGCTTCATCTGCGTGACTCCACTGATGCTCGAGCATATTTAGTGTGCTAAACCTCTAAAAGGAGTTGCTGTTCCTTACTTCTCAGACACGTTTATAAGCAAGACGGTTTAGCCAAACAAGCACTTAATCTCCTAATGAAACAGATACATTTATCAAAAGGAAAGTCTTAAGGACCCCTCGTTGTCTGGTTTACAAGGCCCTTTCTGTGCTATCAGTGGGCCCACAAACTTTTAATGAAGGGTTTTTAGATTCTCAGAAAGATAAGTTTTGAAATGTGGTCAGTTCGTGTTTAGCTGAACAGAAGATGGGTGGACTGCAGCTGGCAAACTCAGAAAGCACAGCTGGGTAGCAGGTGATCAAAAGAAAAAAAAAAAAGAAAGAAAAGAAAGGCAAGTCCCTGGGCAAATGGTGTAGCCAAAGGTGATCATTATAACTAGAGACTGGTTACATAATTACTTGTTAACTCCTGACAAACAGATACATAGCTACAAAACGCCTTGGTTACCCTAGCCATTGAAGCTAGTGTACCTGGTGCAAGAGTCAAGGTGTCTCCAATTAATTTCATTCAAAGAAATAAGCAATCCTGGGACCTATTCCCTCCCAAGGTAACTCGCCTGCTTTTACATATACAAAACAGCCTCCAGCAATTAAGCCAATTGCCTCTAGAGACGAAAATCAGTGTTTCTCCTTAATTTTAATTTTTAAAGGGGAGAAGGGTTACAGAGGTGTACTCAGAGAGCTAAATATTCATCACTTCGATAAAAAAGACTTTCATTCCAAACTGAAAATTTGAAAGGCTCCCCCCACCTTCGTCCCTGGCCAGCGAACGCAAAACGCAAGCCCTCAATGTAGGATGCACTGCATTCCAACATTTTTCAAAAAGTTTACGACGATTTACCGAAGCGGCAAGAAGAAAAATAAAGCAGGCAGAAGCGAGTGAGAGCGAACAGGGTTTCGGCAGGGAAGAAGCCCGAGAAGCTCCCGGCGGCGCCGTGCAAGGCCCGGCAACGAGAAAGCGATCGGCACACGGAAAGCGAGCGCCCCAGTGGAGCGCGGGGACTGACAGCCGCTTGGTCTCCGCCGCCGGGGGGTCGCCCAGCACCGCCAGCCCGGCCCCCGCCTCTAATCCCCCTCCCCGACCTCTTCCCCCGCAGCGCCGGCGATGCCCGCTGGGCCAACTTGGCCCCGGGTCAGTGCTGCAGAGCGCGGCCCCGGTTGCCGGGGAGGCCGCCGGCGCCCTTACCTCCTTCTGCTTGGGGTCCTGTGGGTAGACGTCGGGCGGCCCGAGCCGGGGGCGCTTCAGCGGTCTCTGCTCATAGCTGAGAAGCCCGAAGGCGGCCATGATCTCTCATGTTAACCGGCGAAATGAATGAGAGTTGGAGCTGGAGCAGCCGCCTCTGAGCACCAGGGAGCAGCACTTTGCAGACAGACTCCCTCTCTCCCCCTCCTCGCTCGCTCGCACGCTCGCTGTGGCGCTGCAGGCAGGAATAAAGCAGGTTGGATGCTGCCGCTGCCCGGCAGCAGACACGCACTGATGGGGACAGCCTTCGGCGGGTACTCGCCTGCGCTCGAGCCCCGGGACGCACCGCTCTGGTGGCGGCGGCGGAGGGGCTAGAGGTCGGCCAGGGTCCTCCGCGGCGCCTGCCGCCTCTGCTCCCCCCACACCCTGTCCCCAGGGGGAGGAGCAGCTGATGGGAACGTGTGACTTTTTTCACCAATGGACCCAAACCCACCCCAGCTGGGCGCAGCATGGGGTGGGGGTGGGGCACTGGAAAAAAAAAAAAAAAAACTTTTCTTGGCGCCTAGGCTGGTGGCTCAAGTGCTCGCCCAAGGCGAGGGTGGCCCTCCTCTCCCGGGAAGAAGCTGCGGAGCGGACCGCCCCCGCCTCTCTTCCCGGCAGGGACCCTTCCCCCGCCGCCACGCGCCCCGCAGACCCCGCCACCTGGGCGCGGACCCGGCCGGTGCAGAGGAAGGGAGGTCTGAAGGGGGCGCGAGACGCAGGGATGCGGCCGGTGGGAAGCGGCCGGTGACTCCTAGACGTCCGCCAGGCTCCGGTGGCGCATCCGCAGCTCCGGTCCCCTCGGCGGCTCCGGGCAGGCGCCGAGGCGCGCTGCTGGCGGTCGCGGCGGCTGGAGGGGGCCGTGCTCACGGTGGCGCGGGGCCGACTTAACCCTTTACAGTCCCTCCAGGGGCTGGGGAAGGGGGTGAGGAGCGATAGCTGTGAGCGCCGACGGGGGCAGCCAGCCCGCAGGCGTCTCGGGCTCCTCCAGCCCGCCGCCTCCCCCCAGCCCCAGCTCCTCTTCCCTTCCGCCCCCAACCCCCAACACTTTACCTGTTGGTCCGCGGCTAGCGGGCTGGGGCTGGCGGCGGCGGGGTCACTCCGGCCGCCGCAGCCTCCATCATTCGGGTTGGGATGGGGGAATTGGATTATGATTTTATTTGTGAGGTATCTGCTTCGCCCGGACGAGCTCCGGGAACGCCGCGAAGTTTGCCACTGTCTGGGGGCGGCGAGCGACGCCGGCTCGCCGCCGGCGTTCTCGCCCCCACGGCCCGGGAGCGCGAGCTTCCGAGTTGGCGGACGGCGGCGCGGCGTCCGCACTGAGCATGCCCAGCTCGGCGGCCGGACCGCGGAGGAGTTGGCTGCGAGCGCGGTGAGCGCGCTCCAATCCGCCTCTCCGGGTTTTCGCAGCCGCAGAGCGCGCAGCCCGCGGGCCCCGGCGCCGAGGCTGGCCCTGGGGTGAACCTGGGCGAGGGAGGGAGCGCCCTCTGGAGCCCCGCTCCAGGCCCCCCGCTGCGCCCTCCTCCTCGACCTCCCCAGAGGTCGCGGTCCCCTTGGCCTGGGCCGAAAACCTCACCTGCGCCGGCAGCGTGGAAGGGGCTGGGGGGTGATCCTCCAGGGCAGACCTTGGGCATCCAACCCGCCCTCGCTCCTGGCTCGCTTCGGGTTGCGGGCACTAAGATGCTGGGCCACCTGGCGCGAGCTCTGCGAGACCGGAGCCGCGGAGGCGGGCTCGGCCCTGTCCTGAGGGACCCCGCGGGAGGCGTGCCCGGGAGAGTGCGTCCGCACTTGGCCAAGAATGATGGCTGCCGTTTAATGGAGCCTTCGCTAAGTGCCAGGATCTTGACAGTCAGAATCTCTGGTCGTTACAACCTTCCAGTCTTGCTGTACCCTTTTTATGGATGGAGAAACTGAGCCAACTCAGAGAGGACCATTTACTTGCCGAAACCCACGAAAGTAGTCGGAATTTGAATCCACCACTGATTCCAAGTTTCTGACCTATTTTCTCTGACTTGGACTTGGAGGGACTGGGTTCCTAACCTGCCCTTGCCTAATGGAGTCACGTTCTCCACGGCTTGAGGCCTTCTCGGCCTTCCCTCTCTGTAAGGTGACACAGGCAGATTCTAACCAGAAGCCTTTGATACATAGTAGGTGCTCTGGAAATGTTGGTTGAATCTGAACATCAACTTTGATGTTTGTTGACATTTAAGCAAAGGGGGAAGAAGGAGATAAATAAAGTGAAGGTAATGTGGCAGAAGCTAGTTCCTCACTCCTGACCCTGACCTGTGAGAACCTCCAAACCCAGTTTGAGGCTGAGTCAGGTGTTTAGCTTTTGGCTTCCTTAATCTGAACAATTACTTCTAGAGATCATTTACCCTTCACAGAAGGGCATTTCCTGACCACCTCCCCCATCTTGCCCCAGGGTCTTCTCTTCCACTAATATCCTGGGATTAATTTCATGGCTGGACTTGCCCTTGTGATACAGGCATCTATCAAATCTAGCTCCCTTGTTTGAAAGAAAGGACAGTTTTTATTATCTGACTTTATTAGGGAAATTATTAAACATACAAAAAAACTGAAGAAATCATATAAGGAGCCCTCAAATACTCATCTCTCAGCTATAAAAATTAAAGTTACTATTTTTGTTTCATCTTTCTCCCCCATTCCCAACTCACTGACATATACTAGTAAGGACAGTTTTACTCATTGTTGCAACTCAGAAACACAGTATGGGACCTGACACATGGTGAGCATTCAAAAATGTTGGCTTATGGAATGGACGATATGTAGGCGACGTGTGGATGGATTGATGATTGCATCATTAGTGGTACTTTGGGAATAATACCCTGTGCTGCTACTCAATCAAACACCCCTAGTCTGGGGGAGAAACGTAATCTCAGTTTTTCCCTTGCCTCCAACTGAAACACTTTGAAGCACTTAAAATCTTATCTACCCATAAGAATTTTATCTTAAAATCAAAATGTGTCAGTAGTGTGCCCCTGGTGTTTGGAAAGAAGGGAAAATAATAGCCCTCTCCCTGTTGTTGTCCCTTCTTAACTCCCTCTCCTGAAACAGTCTGGCATGAATTCCTTGACCCTCTCAACACAAAATAAACAGTGAAAACTTTCATATGCTTAGAAGCTTCCCCTAGGAATCATTATTTTACTGCATAGATTTCCCATGGGCATTTGGCTCCTTACCCTGGGAAATCTTTGTAATCTACCCCCCACCTAGCAATCCAACTTTTTCTCCTTAACCTCTTGCCCCAGTTAGCTTCCTTTACTAATATGGAATTCCCAGGTTCTTCGTCTTCAGATACTCACCTCTACAGTCCTTAGAGTATGGGCTCCTATACAAAGCCCCTTCAAATTCCCCTGGCAAAAGGTGGTCTTTTGGCTTTTTAGTGCCCTTAGCACTTAATTTTTATTATCTTATCTTAACATTTATTTACATACATTTGAATATGTCACACAGAATAGTCTTGTTGCCTCATCCTCACCTTTTCCTCCTGGTCCCCTTCTTCCATTCCAGAATTAGTCTTTAAGCAGACTAAGGTCAGCTCATCATGATGGGCTTAAACTGTAACCCACTGTGTTCTATACAGTGCTTGAATTTCCCACTTGGTGCTGGTTAATATAGCAGATAGGCACACATTCTCATTGAATAATGTGAGTTCTAGTTGATACTGTTCCTAAGGGACATTTTATCTTTACCTAGCTAATGATTCCCTGGGACCAAGAACAATCTGCATGGAACAGAAATTAAAGAAGACCAGAGGCTCCCCAAATTGGTCCCAGCCTAGAACCTCAGCCTAGCAAGAAGGGGTAAGTTCAGGTTCCTGAGGAAGTTTTGTATAGCTATCCAGGGAAATGGGGTTGAAATGTGGCTGCAGAAAGGTGAATGAATTATAAACCATTTTAAGCATACGGTGCTATATCCTCCAAGTATAAAACTAAGTCTTCACTGCTGCTTTTGTGGGTTACCAGGTATTTAAAAGTTGACCCTTTTTCTTGGGTTACATTCAAGGGTTTCTCAAAGATTCCTTAACTGCTTGTGTTCCCTCTGAAAGACCTGATTTTCAGCATTCTGCAAGGAGTCCCTCACTGTTGGTATCCATTTGTGCTTTTGGGCAAATCCCTTTAATATAGCTCATGGCTGGCTTTCTCTCCCTACATTTGCTCTGCCAGAAATACACAAATGTCCTTTGCCTGTACATACGCTAGTGCAGGCATTTTCTAACCAGCCTTCTGTCCTTGCCCACCATGAATACACTCTGTAAGCCACAATTCACCACCTTAAAAGTTCAACAGTCTGAATCAGAGACCAGTTCCTCAGGTCCATCCAAACTGCCGAGGACAAATGTCAAATGCTCAGGTCAGTGACCCTCTCAAAGTTCTTTTCACAAGGTTTGAAGGGAGGAATAAAATTTATTTGATGAAAGGCAGAGACACAATCATTTGCAAAGCAGTTTTTTTGTTGTTTTTACTTTTGTTTTGTTTTGTTTCACACGGAGTTTTGCTCTGTCACCCAGGCTGGAGTGCAGTGGCGCCATCTCAGCTCACTGCAATCTCCACCTCCTGGATTCAAGCAGTTCTCCTGCCTCAGCCTCCTGAGTAGCTGGGATTACAGGCGCGTGCCTCCACACCTGGCTAATTTTTTTTTGTTTTTAGTAGAGATGGGGTTTCGCCATGTTGGTCAGTCTGGTCTCAAACTCCTGGCCTCAAGTGATCCACCCACCTTGGCCTCCCAAAGTGCTGGGATTACAGGCACGAGCCACATAGCCTGGCAGCAGAACAGATTTTTTTAATGAGAGTGAAGAATGGCTAGGAGCAGAGGCAGGATGTTGACCCATCAGAAACTATGGTCCTGGCCGGGCATGGTAGCTCACACCTGTAATCCCAGCACTTTGAGAGGGCCCAGGTGGTTGGATCACTTGAGGCCAGGAGTTCAAGACCAGCCTGGCCAACGTAGCAAACAAAAAATTCGCTGGGTGTGGTGGTGCATGGCTGTAGTCCCAGCTGCTTGGGAGACTGAGGCGGAAGAATCGCTTGACCCTGGGAAGTGGAGGTTGCAGTGAGCCGAGATTGCCCCACTGCACTCCAGCCTGGGTAACAGAGACTCTGTCTCAAAAAAAGAAAGAAAGAAGAAAAGAAAAGGCAGGGCAAGGACAAGGGCAGGGCAGGGCAGTGCAGGGAACGGAAGGAGGTGGTCCTACTATTCCTATTCCTATTTTACAGATTAGTAGGTAGGGCTCCAGAGGTGAAGTTGCTAGTCCCAGGCCATTGAGTTAGCGACTAGCAAAGCTAAAATCAAACCTAGAATCTCTCTGACTCCCAATCTTAGGCTTATTATTGTTGTCAATGTGTTACATGTATTAATTATCATTTACATAACACATAAAAGTGAGTCTTTGAAGACAGGTCTGGTATAAGAGAAGCAAAACTCCTGACAGCTCACTCTGGCATTGCAGGACAATTACACTCAAGTGGAAAGAAACAATTCTCAGTGTAGTGCCTGTAGGTGAATTAATTAAAATTGCTAGCTTTCCTCATGGGATTGTTGCTTGTCCAGGTGTATATATTATTGTGTTTGTTAACAGATTGTCTATAGGCAGTTTGCTTACTTTCCGTTTTTCTTACATCCCCATTATATTTCAATGTATTTGTCTCATGCCTACTTCTAAATCAAAAAAGAAAAATTTCCCCTTTATTTTAAACTCCCCAAAAAAGGAAAGATGATAATGACTTGGGAAGGGGGGTCAGAAGAGAGAAAAGAGAAATGGAAGAGTAATTCGGGGGTGTTTACTCAAATTGGATTTTTAATACAGCGTTCATGCTTACAGAGATATAAAAAATACAGACATTAAGACTCTCAAGCAGCACTGGCCAATAGTTTTATATTGCTTGCCAGATAGGTACTTCTAAAGTTTCTAGTATTAAAGAAGTAAAAAGAAATAGATGAAAGTAATTTTAATGTACATTTGCTTAACCCAGTATAACCAAATATTACCATTTCAATAGGTGATCAATACCAAAATAAGTATTAGTGAGATACTTTACTTTCTTTTTTATCTTAAGTATTCTAAATCTTCTGTGAATTTCATACCTATACCATCATTTCAGACCAGCCACATTTTACATTTCGTGTGTGCAATAGTCACATGTGGCTAGTGGCTAACATGTTGGTCAGCTCAGCTCTGAAGGAATGTTTCAGTCCTAATGAACCTGTAACATGTGGGTTTTTAATAACGACACTGAGGAAGGAGGTGGGTTTCCAAATTAAAAGAACAAAAAGTAATGAGAGAAGTAAAACAAGAGAGGCTATGCATGGTGGCTCACACCTGTAATCCCAGCACTTTGGGAGGCCAAGGCGGGCAGATTGCCTGAGGTTAGGAGTTCAACTCCAGCCTGGCCAACATGGTGAAACCCCGTCTCTACTAAAAATACAAAACTTAGTCAGGCATAGTGGTGCACATCTGTAATTCCAGCTACTCAGGAGGCTGAGGCAAGATAATTGCTTGAACCCGGGAGGTGGAGGTTGCAATGGGCTGAGATTGCACCACTGCATTCCAGCCTGGGTGACAGAGCAAGACTCCATTTCAAAAAAAAAAAAAAAAAGAAAGAAAGAAAGAAAGAAAACAAAAGAAAGGTAAACACAAAAGTAAAGGCAACTTGGGGAAGACAGTAGATACCTAAACAGTGCTTAGTTGCTAAACAGATGGAAACTTCAGGGGGCAAAGGACACAAAAAGGAAAATCTGGGGTTTTAAAATCAGAGGATAAAATAAGAGAGTTTTAAATTACAAAGCTGAACCAATGACAAGGCTAAAGATTTAACCTCATTCACTAGCAAAATGGTGTCTGCTACATTTACAAAAAGAAGGCTGACTGGTTGGTTTCTGGAGAACAAAGGAGGCCACACAAACTTAGGTCACTGTTAATATCATGGTCACATACTCAGCTTCTCAACACCAGAATCTTATTTTGTCAGCTTACCCAGAGTGGTTCAAGCTCTACAAGGCAGACAAATGCTCAACACACTGGTTTCTCAATATAAAGAAATATCCCTTTCCAGAGACTGAAATACGTATATCCTCTTATTCAGATCACCTTCTTTCTAAAGTTTGTTGTAAAACAAAGTTAGCAAGCAGAAATTTGGTGACCATGAAATTACAGCAAAGGGAATTGAATAATCTCCAACGAGCAGTCACGCAGGCTGTCCCACGGTGGAACTCATCTCCCTTATGACACAAATAGGATAGATGTCACACTGTGGCCCATCGGTCCCATTGGTGGATATACAGACAGGTTATTATTGTTCAATGCCTTTATTATTTACTTCATACCAGAGGTTCTTGGTGGCCCACAAATATTTGTTCGGATTGCTTTGGGCTTGCACAGTCACTTCTGGACTTTCTAGGAAAGTCTGCCTACACTGGGTCCACCTTTTCCAAGGACATCAATCTGTTGCAGCTGAGAAGGGTCTGCCACTTTGAGTATGCTATGTTGTCACAGCCCCAACTGACCAGCTTCACTCAGAGGGCTGGCTAACCTGTTGAGAGCATACATCTTGAAAGAGTGAGATCCCTACTATATGGAGAACTCTGCTAACCAAGCCTGGCTTCAGACTTTCCTGTTGGGAAAGGAGCAAGAGAGAGATTACTTTTCAGTTACACAATAATTGATTAGGTTACTACTTTTTTTTGTTAACCAGTTAAGGATCTAGTATTTATCATCAATTAGTTTCAGATTGTAACTAACCTGTTAGGATGGGTTACATCTGATGAAAATTATAATCTGATAACTATTCATTATGAGATATTTCAGTTCTCAGAGAAGTATTTTTCTCCAAGTTCTAGGGACATCGTCTTATACTTTCTTATCTACCTGCTGCAGTCACACAGAGCAAGAAAACGTGGAAAATATATTAGATGGCAGAATCTGGATAGTAAACAAAATATCTTGACAGATTAAAATGATGAACTAAATGTAACAGGGTCAAATTTTATATAAGAATAAATTTTCCCCCTATCTACTGGATGTATCTAAGACTGTTTGGTACCTACTGTTTGCTAAATCTGAAGTTTAAATTCTAAGCAATAAAAAATAAACGCTGCCAACACTTTGCTCTCAGTAGCATTTGGGGAATAGTAGTGCACAAATCAATTACATGAATCCTTTATATAATAGTATTTTTTATTAGTATTGTTAAAACATTGCCCAACATTCTCACCACTATGCCTCTTCCCAGGGCTGTTAACAAATAGGAGAGAAAGGAAAACACCTCTTGGCTACAGTTGTGGTATGCAGAACTGCAGAGTGAATATAAAAATTGTCTCGGAGAGGATGTTGCAAATCAAGATGGAGAAATGTGTCAGATCAGCAAAGGAGCCTGGAGAAGTTAGGGTCTCCTGACCCCTGGAACCTCAGCCACCTGGTTCAGTTTTGCTAACAGGAAGCAGGGGCCAGCTGGGGGTGTGTGGTGATGAGCAAAATAGACATTAAGTTCAAGATGGGGCATCTTGAGTATGAAGAGACAAAGGGAGTCCTTTCTGAGCAGTAGTAAATGGAGGCTATAGAGGCTGTGACAGCTAGACTGAAACAAGATGAGAGTAGAGACTGGCTGAGTAAGGATGAGAGCAGAGAGGAAGAAGAGCTGGGAACCAAGTTGTCAAGACGGATCAAGGCTTGTGTGTAGGAGGCAGGCAACTGGCTTGCCCTGCAGAATGGTGGGCTTTTTGCCCATTGCCAAGGTACATAATGAATGCGAGGACCCCCCAGTAGATGACAGCACCAACAGTGGATGGGGGGAGGTAGGGCAGAATAGCTGAATGGCATAAGATCAAAGGAGAATGGTTTTAACAAGACAGTGAAATATAATGTGGGGGAGTGAAGCAGACACTGTGGCAGACACTGCTTGTTCTCTGCCCGATATCTTTATCTTTATCCCTTTTCTTCCTTAGTAACGAAATCCTGAATTTGTTCTGGGGTACAATATGCCAGCTAAATATACCTACCTTCCTAGATTACCTTACATCTAGGGATGCCATGTGGCACACTTCTAGCCAATGAGACATAAGCTTAACTTCTCTAGGGATTCTGATAATGTTTTTCTTTCCTGATGCAGGCAACACCCTTTAACTCCTTTTCTCTTCTCACCTGGAATTTAGACATGAAGTCTAGACTACAATGTCCATATTGTGACCAAGAGGTTAGAAATATGGGGCTGGGCGTGGTGGCTCACGCCTGTAATCCCAGCACTTTGGGAGACAGAGGTGGGCGGGTCACGAGGTCAGGAGATCGAGACCATCCTGGCTAACACGGTGAAACCCCGTCTCTACTAAAAATAAAAAATTAGTTCAGCGTGGTAGCAGGCACCTGTGGTCTCGGCTACTTGGGAGGCTGAGGCAGGAGAATGGCGTGAACCTGGGAGGCAGAGCGGTGAGTGGAGATAGCGCTACTGCACTCCAGCAAGGGCGACAGAGCAAGACTCCACCTGAAAAAAAAAAAAAAAGAAAAGAAAAGAAAAGAAATATGGTATGAGGAAAAGGCAAGACAACCCCAGAGATGTGAGTCCTGATTTCAACTGGCCACTGAACCAATACTAACAACCGTCTATAACCAGGTATCTGGTTATGTGAACAATGAGCCCTACTTAATGAAACCAGTGTTAGTGACTTTTCTATTGTTCTGATCTATTAGTGACTTTTCTATTGTTCTGATCTATTATATTCCTCATAGATATTAACCCACCTTGTTGAACTGACATACAAAGGTAAGAGGGGTGCAGGAAAAGCAGTGCTCCAAGGGAAGAGGCCAGCTTTCCCAAGGTAGGAGGAATGAGGTGAGAGTGTTAGAAAAGAAACTGTACAGGTATGACAGTTTGCTAGCTATGGAGAAAGGATTCAACAGGCCAGAGTGGAAGAGAATGAGAAGGAGAGAAGAGATGGAAGCCTGGGGCAGAAAGATGTACAAAGCTTCATGAGGATGATAGCACGGAAGTGGATCAGTTGACTACATGGGCATAGGGGTAGAGGCTACACTTTGAACCTAGACCAGGATGAACAGAAGTGAGATCCATGGAAGATTTGGTCTCCAAGTCTCTTTGAGGTCAGAAACCTTGTTATCTTCCCAGAGGGATTACCAGGTTGCACCAGTGGGACCATCATCTTTCCACATCCTTGGTTAGGAAGAAAAGGAGAGATGTCATCCCTTTTGGCTCTCTAGAGAATCCACGTGCAGGTTTAAAGCTGAATAACGAAACCTGGCAATTTCTCTGGATTCCCTTTAAATCTCTCTGGAGTCAGAAATAGAAGCAACCTGAAGGAGGCAGAGAGGAACTGAAGGCCACAGGGCCTGCTAGGGCAGGGTGAGGGAGGCATTTTGCTCTCTTTTCTGGTAATTGGCCCACAAGGGCTGTTGTCTCCCCAAGGAGGCTACCGTTTTCCTCCCTAAGTCCTTAGTCCCAAAGCAGAGTGACAGCCGTGAGCCTGCTAGATCATCCATGTTGCCATAGCAACAGGCTTGCCCTTGGAGCAGTGGGTTCATGACAAAATGATCAGCCCTCTCTTAAAGGTTATTGCTGTGTGTTGGACCAAGAATGCAGGCCAGGTGGGTGGGTCTGAAGGCCTGGAGCCAAGAATATTCAGGGTAGGAATTTTATCCCACATGGTGAAAAACCTGAAAAGTCTGAGAATGAGTACAAGCTAAATCCAACCAGCCAAGGGCCAAAACAGAAGAAACACTATTCAATCATCAAGTCTGAGGGACATCCCCAAGATGAATTTCGTGGGGGAAGATAGGGAGTGGAGGTGAGAGTAAGAGAAGCAGCCAGAGCAAGAGGGGCTGGAGTGTCTGTGATTGTTTTCTTAGGCTGCTGGCTACATGTTGTGTTAGCTGAGCAGTATTAATAATACTCAGGGACTCTGGGTGGACACTAGCTGACCCCAACCCTGTTAAGCCATGGCTAGCTTGCTTCCAACACCCATTCTTGCTCAATGAAAACCAATTCTGATGGTGTTCTAGGACTCCATCCTCACCTCTTCTTCAGTCCTTTCTCTTGGATGAAGTTCTCAGCATCTCTCTATGGGCCCATGAAACTGCGGATACCATCCAGGATACCTGACCAGTTTCTACAACCAGACATATTCCTAGATTCTCCTGTAGTTCTTAACTAAGATCAATCCACAGCTCTCTAGGCTGGGACCTAGTGGAATATAAGCTCCATCTGGGAAGGGTCTTTGACTGAGAGTTTATCACTGTATTCCTCACACATAACACAAGTCTGTCACATAGCAGGAGTTTAATAAATATTTATTAAACGAATAATTTAACAAGAGTGCTTGACAACTTTCATATCCCTCACCTACTCCAGGTTATTGGACTCTTCTGTGGGCACCTGCCATAGTCATAGTCCTGCTTCTTCCAGGATGGACCCTCTTAGATCCAAGACCTTCTACCCACTTGTCACTGAAAGCTTCTGTGACCAGAGATTCCTCGTTATACACCTGGGTGTGCCCATGAACACCAGTGCCAGCCTGGACTAGAACAAAGGTTTCACATGTTCCTTTAGCTACTGCAGTAGTAGCTTTTTTATACCCTTCTTGGTGACAACGGCATTAGTCCCCTGACCCAGACCTTGGGTCTCAGCCTACTTCCTTCTTGTCATCCTTTACAGGCAGCTCTATGAGAGTTGTGGTGATATTGTAGATGGCCTTGAGGGTCTCCCTGCTACAACAGCCTAGGAGTAAAAAGTAGGATTATAATAATGTAATTTCACTCTGATTCACAATTGAAAAAGTGTAAAGCTTCTCTCCTAATACGCTAATATATATATAAAAATATATATATATATCTGTTTTTAATTTTCTAAGAGCACTTACTGCTATTTGAAATTGCTTGTATATTTGTTATCTGGCTTTTTGTCAGTTTCTGTCATTGGAATATAAGCTTTTTGGTGTCAATAATGTCTGTTTCATTTACTACCTAAACAGTAAATGTCCAGTAACTATTAAGTGGATGAATTAATTACTCTGGATTAATCAGGGTCAGGGTAGGCCCTCTGTGTACCTACGAACCCAGATCTCTGACTGCATTGTGAAATGCTTATTTTCCTCTTCACTTGTTCCATCTTTCCTTGGGCACAGGTCCAGTCATTGCCTCTGATGTCAACACACTGCCAAGACACTTGGTGCTTCATCTTACATCTTACCCCCAGCGTCATCTTACATCTACCCATACCAGAGAACCGAGTTCTCTGACTGCATTGTGGAAGGCCCATTTTCCTCTTCACTTGCTCCATCTTTCCATGGGCACAGGTGCAGCCACTGCCTCAGGCATTCACCACACTGCCAAGGCCCTGGTGTTTCCTTTGCTATCAAAGCCCTCAGTGTCATTTTCCACCTGTATCTGCCCAAACCACACTGCACCAAGGACCCTGTTGAGCTGGACCCAAGCCTGCATTTCCAACCCTGATAACATACCAGTGTGGAGATGTCCAGCCAGCTCCCCACTGAAGAGGAGGCAATCTCTTTCCCCTACACTTTGTATTACCCACATCCCAAAACAAGGCTGCCTTGAACTTCCAGATATTTTTTTTTGTAAAAAGAACCTTTGGATCTTTGCAGTCAACTCCCTTGCTTAGGAATCTGGTATTAGCCCATCTCAATAATAAGCAGAATGCTATACCCAGGTATCGGTATTAGATTAAGCTTGCATGCAGTGTGTTTTTCCCAATCTTTTATCCCCAAGGTCCCTCAATTTCTCTTCTTAGAGTCCCTAGGAAAGCCTCTGCCACTGCCTGTTCCCACAGCATGACTTGATGTGTCTAAATTCTCCTATGGGCACATTTAGAGCAACAGCCAGAATGGCCATAACGCAAGGAGTCTGGAGTTTACCCTGTGGGTGACAAGGAACAAATGGAGACCTTGGATAAGGAGATTTTCTTGGAGAACCAGTTCTTTAGATATAGATATGTATTGTTGATATGTAGGATGAGACATGGGAGAAGACTCTAGGCTGCCTTTGGTCATTATAATTCACCCTCCCAAAGATCCTGACTGAACAGAATTCCACTCCTTCCCATATTTCTGTGAGTCAATAGTTCCCTCTGAATGTTGCTGGATTTCTGCTTTCTGGGCACATGGTGTGTATGATTATTATTTTTGTTTTTAAATTTTTGTTTTTTTGGAGACAGAGTCTCGCTCAGCCGCCCAGGCTGGAATGCAGTGGCGCCATCTTGGCTCACTGCAACCACCGTCTCCCAGGTTCAAGCAATTCTCTTGCCCCAGCCTCCTGAATACCTGGGATTACAGGCACCCGCCACCACACCCAGCTAATTTTTGTACTTTTAGTAGAAATGGGGTTTCACTATGTCATCCAGGCTGATCTCAAACTCCTGACCTCTGAACTCAGCCTCCCAATGTGCTGGGGTTACAGGTGTGAGCCACCGCACCTGGCCCATTATATTATTCTTTTAACTTTTCTGTAAGTTTAGAATTTTTTAACTTATAAGTTAGAAAAAGAAAGGGTTTCTTGTATATTAGATAGTTTTCTGTGGGCAAAGAACTTAGAACAATGCTTGGCTTAAGCATGCAAATAAATGTTACTTGTTCTGATTATTCTAGTGCTTTACATGGAGTATCATGTTTAACCCTGACAATGGCCTCGTGAAGTTCTGATTGTAGGATGCTGTTGGTCTCTCGCATCCCTTTTACCAGGCAGGTGCACACCTCTCCAAGCTACCGTAAAGTGTTGGTTGCTAAAGGTTTACAGCTCCCTTTTCTCTGGAAAATTGCCTTCAGTCTAACAGAAGCCGCCCCAGAGATTATACCCCACACCAACCCTGGGGGACAGTCAGCAACCAATGAGTAAGGAACAAAGAGGCATAAAAAGCTAGCCCTAGTGGTGGCCTGTAATCTCAGCACTTTGGGAGGCCGAAGCGGGTGGATCACCTGAGGTCAGGAATTCAAGACCAGCCTGGCCAACATGACGAAACCCTGTCTCTACTAAAAATACAACAATAGCTTGGTGGTGCATGCCTGTAATCCCAGCTACTTGGGAGGCTGAGGCATGAGAATCACTTGAACCCAGGAGGTGGAGGTTGCAGTGAGCTGAGATCGCACCACTGCACTCCAGCCTGGCAACAGAGCGAGACTCCTTCTCAAAAAAAAAAAAAAATTAGCCAGGTGTCCAGGCATCATGGTGGCCATCTATAATCCCAGCTACTCAAGAGGCTGAGGCAGGAGAATCACTTGAGCCTGGGAGGCGGAGGTTGCAGTGAGCTGAGATCGTGCCACTGCACTCCCGCCTGGGCAACAAAGCAAGATTCTGTCAAAAAAAAAAAAAAAAAAAGCTAGCCTTTGCCTTAATGTAGGATTCACTTTGTGGTTCAAGAGCTCCCTGAGGATCAAACTGAAGCTGGACCCAGTTGAGACCACATCTTTACTTAGCTCCCCACTTCCCTCTTCCCTTCCTGCCTTTGGACTGTGAGTCAAAAAAAAAAATCACATGTCCCCCAAACCTTTATCAGGTTCTGCTGCAAGGGAACCTGACCAGGAGGAAACAGAGGCAAGGAAGGCTAAGAAACTTTCCCAGGAGCCTCCCCAGACCACACAGTAGTAGATTTGAACCCAGGTAGTCTGAGCTCATGGTCTTTACCACTGCTCTTCATATGTAAAGAACTTGTTATGTGCCAATGAAAGTTATGTCTCAAAAAACCTCAGCCCCAGCCTCCTTACTCAGTTGCTGAGTATTGAAAGTCAATCAGACATGATTCTTAAAGCTTCTCATAGCCTGAAAACTCATGGATGAGACAAACATAGTCACCAGTGGCAGCCAGTGGTTATAGTCATAAACACACACACACACACAAACTCACATACATACACAAACATACACACATATAAGCCTATACACACATACATATACAAACCTATACAAACACATAAACACACATGGAAACCTGTACACATATGCACATTCACACATGCATATGCACCCAAGCCACAGCCTTACAATGGAATCCCCTACAGCTGCTGAAAAAGAAAGTCATAGGCTGCATGTTCTAGGAATGTATTTGTTAATGGAATAAAGAAAATAAACAATATTTTGGAAATTTTAATCATATACATATGTTTCTTTTTAAAATATCAGTGGAATTGTTTTTTGTCTGTTTCCTTCATGTTTCTATATAATAGGATGTTTAAAAACACATAAACACATAAAACCTGAGGCATATTAATATTTGTAGAGGATATTTATGTAGGTCAGTAAATAATAATGGTACATATGTGAAGCAACCTATAGCCTGATGAAAAGAAAATAATATAAAACTGTAGATTATTTAGGGAAGTAGTGATATGAACATTAACTCTTTATTCATTTGTTCTAACATTATTAAGCTAGGTTTTCTAATTGCTGAATTCCCACAGAATCTGTGTTCTAAGGCCCTCTCCTCTAACCTCTCAGAGCTGCTATGTTTTGCTTTCTGATTCTGCAACATCCGTTGATGGTCACAATGTTGGGCCCCTGAGGCCTGAACTGATGTGAAATGAACACTGAACCTGAAGTCCTAGGTTGCAATTATTGCTTTATAATTTACTGACATCGACTTTGGGCAAGTCACCTCTTTGAGCCTCATTTCTCTCATCTGTGTATAAGTGGAGGAAATAAAATCTACTTCACAAGATTTTTGTGAAAATTAAATGGGGTAACATTTGGATGGCACCTAGCCCAGCACCTGAGAAGATGGAAATAAAGGAATGAATAAATCCATAGCCAATAAACAGCAAAGGGTGTGCACTTATTGCAAGATTCCCTGATTATTAATGCAACCCAGTAACCACAAGCAGCCATGAAAAGAAATCACAGACACTCCTTCACCTAGATTGACCAGTTAACATTTTGCCACATTTATTGTATATCTGCTGCTGTTGTTATTACTAAGGGCGGGGATGGTGGCAGCAGTAGTAGTAATAGAAGTAGTTTTGGTGGAAACATTTGAGAATAAGTTCCCAGACATCGATCCTTTATCCGTTAGATACATTGGCATGAGTTTCCTAATAGCAAAGACATTCTTTTACATATCCACAGTAAAATAATCAAATTCAAAATTTAACAGTGATCTACAGTTTATATTCAAATTTTCTTTCTTTCTTCTCTCTCTCTCTCTTTCTCTCTCTCTCTCTCTCTGCCTCCCTCTTTTCTTTTGTTTTTTGAGAGGAAGTCTCACGCTGTCGCCCAGGCTGGAGTGCAATGACATGATCTCAGCTAACTGCAACCTCTGCCTCCCAGGTTCAAGCAATTCTCCAGCCTCAGCCTCCCAAGTAGCTGGGATTACAGGCACCTGCCACCGCGCCCAGCTAATTTTTTATATTTGTAGTAGAGATGGGGTTTCATCATGTTGATCAGGCTGGTCTTGAACCCCTGACCTCAGGTGTTCCACCCGCCTCAACCTCCCAAAGTGCTGAGATTACAGGCATGAGCCACCACGCCCAGCCTATATTCAAATTTTCAAATTGTCCCAATGTTGTCCTTTATAGCTTTTTTTTTTAAAAACCCAGGATCACATATAGTTGTTGTTTGTATTCTTTTCCTTTTTTGTCCTATATGAGAAATCTTTGTCTATTCAATATCACAAAGGTTTTCTTCTGTTTTCTGTTAGAAGTTTTATAGACCAGGTGTGGTGGCTCATGCCTGTTATCTCAGCACTATGGGAGGCCAAACTGGGAGAATTGCTTGAGCCCGTGCATTCAAGACCAGCCTGGGCAACATAGCGAGACTCTGTCTCTACAAGAAAAATAAAAATTAGCCGGCCATGGTGGCACATGTCTGTGGTCGCAGCTACTTGGGAGGCTGAGGTGAGAAGATGGCTTGAGCCCCGAGTTTGAAGCTGCAGTGTAGCTGCAGTGAGCAATGATGGTGCCTCTGCACTCCAGCCTGGGTGACACAATGAAACCTCATCTCAAAAAAAAAAAAAAAGTTTTATAGTTTTAGCATGTATTTTTAAGTCTATAAATAGATATTTAACTTAATAGACTAAAATCTATTAATATCATTGTTTATTTGATGCTCATATTTTCCCAGTTTTCCCAGTAGAAGCCCCTTCAAGGGCAGTTTCCATAGTCTTTTGACAGATTCTCTTAATTTTTTGAACACTTTCTTATTTTCTGGCACATGATGTTTCAGGCTCATCTTGTACTTTAACTGCTCCAGCCCTGGAATCAGCATTTTTCCAAGAAGCCCTCACTCCTTTTAGTGTGAGTGGTATTTAAAAACCAAGATCTGGTTACTAGTTGCTCATTGCTATTGCGTATTACTGCTTCTAGATTCTTTTAGAAGACAGAGCTAGGAAATATCTGTCTATCTGTCTGTCTGTGTAGAGTATTCCAATTCCAGTGCAACAAATTAGATTCTTTTTTGTCTTCACTCATTTTGTATTTGTATCTGCCTTCTCCCACAGTGAGAACCCTGGCTCCCAACACATCATGTATGTACCTGTTTGCTTAGTTCTACAATACACAAAATAGTTTTAGAATTGCTGTAACTATGGTCTACAAAAAACCTAGTAAACAGAGTTTAAGTGTTTTTATTACTTTTTTTTGTTTGTTTTTTGACTGAAGATAGTTAGCCAAAGTATTGTATTCAAATGTTACTTGAATTATTTTATTTTCCATGTAGATGTGCTATTCATTTGAAATATAGTTAATTGGTTTCTGTTTGCATTCAATTTGCATTTTTTTCTCATACTTGTTTTTATTTAATATTATTTTTGAATTTATAGAGCATTAATATAGTTTTAAAATAAAAACTATATAAAATATATACTCATAGAAGTATCAATTCCTCTTCTATTCCTTTCATTCTATTCTTATCCACCATCTACGGATAATAATATATTAATTTCTAGTATATATTTCCTATGGTTTATTTATTTATTCATTTTATGTATTTATTTATTTATTTATTTGAAATGGAGTCTCACTCTGTCACCCAGGCTGGAGTGCAGTGGCACAGTCTCTGCTCACTGCAACCTCGCCTCCCGGGTTCCAGTGATTCTTCTGCCTCAGCCTCCTGAGTAGCTGGGATTACAGGTGTGTGCTACCACACCTGGCTAATTTTTGTGTTTTTAGTAGAGATGGGGTTTCACCATTTTGGTCAGGCTGGTCTCAAACTCCTGACCTCATGATCCACCTGCCTCAGCCTCCCAAAGTGCTGGGATTACAGGCGTGAGCCACCATGCCTGCTCGGCCATTCCTATGTTTTTTGGTTTTTTTGTTTGTTTGTTTTTCTTTAAGAAATAAGCTTTCTTACTCATACGGCATACCATATATATTCTTTTGTATTTTGTTTTTTTGTTTTTTTTTACTTGATCACGTACCCTGAAAATCACCCCGTATCAGTTCACAGAGATCTCCTAATTCATTTCCCTAGCTGCAGAGCACTCTATTGTGTTGATATCATAGTTTATTAAACCAATCTCCATGCCAGGGATTTTAGGTTGTTTATATACCTTTTCAATTGCAAGTAATGCTGTGTAGGTATTTTTGTATTGTTAGAGGTAGTATCAGTCTGGACACAGAGACCATGCAGTAATTAAAATAGGAGAGATTTAATATTAAGTTATTAAGCTATGATACAATAATACAAAGATGTAAAGAGAACTCTAAAGTTGGGCTGGCAAACTTCTTTATAATGGAACAGATAGTGAATATATTAGGCTTTCTAGGCCATACTTTCTCTGTCATAACCATTCAATGCTGTATAGACAACACATAAATAAATGGACCTGGCTGCATTTCAATAACATTTTATTTACAAAACAGGTAGGGAGCTGGATTTGGCCAGAAAACTGTGGGGTTTGGACACAGTTTGCCAACGCCTGTTCTAAAGAATGCCCTAGGGTCAGCCGGGCACAGTGGCTGACACATGTAATCCCAGCACTTTGGGAGGCTGAGGCAGTCGGATCACCTGAGGTCAGGAGTTTGAGACCAGCCTGGCCAACATGGTGAAACCCCATCTCTACTAAAAATACAAAAATTCACCGGGTGTGGTGGCGGGCGCCTGTTATCCCAGCTACTTGGGGGGCTGAGGCAGGAGAATCACTTGAACCCGGGAGGCGGAGGTTGTAGTGAGCTGAGATTGTGCCACTGCACTCCAGCCTGGGCAATAGAGCCAGACTCCATCTTAAAAAAAAAAAAAAAAAAAAAAAAAAAAGAAGGGCCTAGGGAGAGTGCCAAAGGCAGCACAGAGCTGGAAAGGAAACCCCCACCTTCCTAATGAGGTTAAAACCTAGTTGAAGAAGGTGTGGTTGCAGCCTACTAGATAGCCCAGCATTTGCTGGGTTCCCTGGTCCAAAGTTTGCCATAGCAGGAAAAAACCTCAGGCACACAGGTACACAGAGATGGTCAGGGACCCACCTGGAGCCACTTAGTGTACCCACCAGGAGGCCCACAGCAAGCTGGTCATTAGGCCTAGGCAGGGAATTGGAGGTTGCTAAGGGACCAAGCACTCAGGTACCACCTGGTTCCACCACTGTCCTTCTACTGCCTCCACTCCCACCCCAGCCATTGCCCCACTGACAGGCTGTGCAGTAGGGGAAGTAAAAGCAAAATGCAGCTTACCAGAACTAGAAATTGCCCCCATTTCTCCTGCAATGTCCCTCCAGTGCCCTCTACTGACAAAGGTTAATGAACATCGTGCTCTCTGTTGAGGAGAAATGCTTAAAGAGTCCAGTTCATTACCCCAGAGCAGGTACTGAAGGGTAAATTTGAAGCTGAAGTCTCCTAGGGTAAATTCTTAAAAGTTGAATTTGTGAATCAAAGGGTAAAAAAATACTTTGCTAGGTTTTGATGAATTTCTTTCAGTGCGGTTGTATCGTTCTGCATTGCCACCAAAATGTATGAGAATACTATGTGTTATTTTACAACTTCATCAACGGCATTGCCAAACTTTTTACTTTCTGTCACTATGATTGTTATGAAATCTTATCTCATTGTAGCTTTTTGTTTGGTTTGGTTTTTTTAGATGGAGCCTCGTTCTGTTGCCAGGCTGGAGTGCAGGGGCGCAATCTCTGCTCACAGCAACTTCCGCCTCCCGGGTTCAAGCAATTCTCCTGCTTCAGCCCCAACTGGTAGCTGGGATTACAGGCACGCACCACCACACCTGGCTAATTTTTGTATTTTTAGTAGAGATGGGGTTTCGCCATGTTGTCCAGGCTGATCTTGAACTGCTGACCTCAGATGATCCACCCGCGTCAGCTTCCCAAAGTGCTGAGATTACAGGTGTGAGCCACCCATGCTGGCATCATTGTAGTTTTAATTTACATTTCTTTTACTATTTGTAAAGTTGAACATCTTTTCATATGCTAAGAGTCTCCTCTTGTGATAAACTATTCGTATCTTTCATCCACCTCCCCACAGGGTTAGGAAATAAGTTCTTAAACTAGCTTAAAGCAGGAAAAAAATCAGGTGAGCTACAACTGCAAATTACTTATGAAGGAATAGTTTTGTAGAACTCTTGTTGTTTTTCCTAAGTTAGACACCAAAGTTTAATATAAGTTCAGTTTATTTCAATATTTACTGAAACCTTCCTGTGGGCCAGGCACCAAAGCTGCAGAGGAAGACACAATCCTTGCTATTAATGAGCTTAGTGTGAAAACAGACATACAAAATCACTTGGGAAATAGTAGAACATCGTGATTAAAATCTGAATTAGGGTATGTATGGACTTGGGTCCAAATTCTGACATTGCCATTTGAACAACTAGCTGTGTAATATTGGATGCGTCATTTCTATCTTTGTGCTTCAGTTTCTTAAGGCAGAGATAATAATATATATCATAGAAATATTATAAGAACTACATGAGATAGTATATGAAAACAACTGGGCCGGGCGCGGTGGCTCAAGCCTGTAATCCCAGCACTTTGGGAAGCTGAGACGGGTGGATCACAAGGTCAGGAGATCGAGACCATCCTGGCTAACATGGTGAAACCCCGTCTCTACTAAAAAAAATACAAAAAAACTAGCCGGGCGAGGTGGCGGGCGCCTGTAGTCCCAGCTACTCGGGAGGCTGAGGCAGGAGAATGGCGTAAACCCGGGAGGCGGAGCTTGCAGTGAGCTGAGATCGGGCCACTGCACTCCAGCCTGGGCGACAGAGCGACACTCCGTCTCAAAAAAAAAAAAACAAAAAAAACAACTGCATGCTGCTTGGTATATAGTAAACATACGACAAATGTTAGCTAATAATAAAAAATTAAAATGAAATATTGAGTAGTGACAAAATGATAGAGGAATTTACAGCACACCATGATTGCATATATAAGCTTATTTCATTTTAGCTGAATTTAAATATATTATAACTAAGCCGTGAAAAATGTTTAAACCATATGCAATTGTTCAGTTTAATAGGAGAATCTATCAGAGTTTTTCATATAATTTTCTTAGGTATTGATAAAAGTAAATACTTAACAGAAAAATCACAAATACTGAAACAACTAATCTGACATTCTGAATTGTTAATTATATAAATAAAGTGTTAGTAAAAAATACAAGACTATAGAATTTACATATTATTGTCATCCTTATTGACAATTTTAAGGAACTCAAAGATATACTTCAAGCAGGGAATTACAGTTCAATTGATTGATTCATTTACTAATTTTCTTTCAGTCTCTCTTTATTACCTAATATATACTTAGAAACAAAAGTTGAATTCAAGGGTTACATTTAATGTAAAATATAAAATATCAAATGTTTAAATATATTTAATAACAATGCTCAACTCACTATGATACAATGTTTTCTAACTTTTCTACTTCAACAGTCAGCAGAAATTTTCTAGGAACCATAATCTTGAATATTCCAAATGTACAGCTATGTGCACAACCATTAGAAAAAACAATTGTTTTATTTTACCTAGTTACAAATACTCCAGATATACCTTTGAGGGAAATTAACAAAACACAGAAAAGCAAAAATGAATAAAAGTCACATATAATCCTATCACTTGGAGATAAACTGTATTTGGGTTGTACCATAGTAAAACAAGTATTTTTTGACTTCCCATTCTATGAAGGTGTATTAGTCCATTTTCACACTGCTATAAAGATACTACCTGAGATTGGGTAATTTATAAAGAAAATAAATTTAATTGACTCACAGTTCTGCATGGCTGGGGGAGCCTCAGGAAACTTAAAATCAGGCAGAATGGGAAACAGGCACTTCTTACATGGTGGCAGGCGAGAGAGAGAGAGAGAGAGAGGAGGGAGAAAGAGGGGAGAAGAGAGAGAGAGAAAACTGTTAAACACTTATGAAAGGATCAAATCTTGTGAGAACTCACTATCACAAGAACATCATTGAGGAACTACCCTCATGATCCAATCACCTCCCACCAGGTTCTGCCCTTGACACGTGAGGATTATGGGAATAACAACTGAGATGAGGAGATTTGGGTGAGGACACTAATCAAACCTTATTAGCAGGTCCAGGTTTTGGGGGTTTTTTTTGTTTTTTTTTTTCTGAGATGGCGTCTTGCTCCGTCACCCAGGCTGGAGTGCAATGGCACGATCTCGGCTCACTGCAATCTCTGCCTCCTGGGTTCAAGTGATTCTCCTGTCTCAGCCTCCCAAGTAGCTGGGATTACAGGTGTGCACCACCATCCCTGGCTAATTTTTTGTATTTTTAGTAGAGACAGGGTTTCACCATGTTGGCCAGGCTAGTCTTGAACTCCTGACCTTAGATGATCCAGC
This sequence comes from Theropithecus gelada, assembly GCF_003255815.1. Classification (NCBI taxonomy): domain Eukaryota; kingdom Metazoa; phylum Chordata; class Mammalia; order Primates; family Cercopithecidae; genus Theropithecus; species Theropithecus gelada. The sequence continues at coordinate 141,155,768 of NC_037669.1, forward strand.
CATCTGAGCCTCCCAAATTGCTGGGATTACAGGTGTGAGCCACCATGCCCTGCCAGCAGGTCTAGTGTTAAACTCTGGAACTGCTTGGGCCACAGGGAGGTGGGAAGCAACTCTGTACTATTAGACTGTTCCCTCCTGAACAATTGATGGCCCCTGCTCTCTGGGCTGGAGACTTGGTCTGTAAAATCTGCTCTAGAGTGTCAAGCTACATTCCACATAAAATAGTTGTGTGTGTGATGATGTTCTGGGGACCCAGATGGCCATGCACAGCACTATGTAGTAACACAGACTCTAAATTCTAAAAACACACATGCAATGATAACTTTTTCCAGTGGTTGTCATCTTTGATTGGGTAAGGAAAGCTAGTGCTCATTGAAATTTTGACAGAACTTAAAGCCCTGCTTGGTTTTAAAGAAACTTGATGTCCAGAACTGAACTCATAAGACACAAATTATCAGGTGATTATTCTTGTGTAAAAAGTGGTCTTCTTTACTAAAGCATTTCCTGCTATCAATTTTTAATTCTACTACATTAACTGAACAGGGGCTACTGTGAGTTATTTTCAGTTGAGTTCCACAAATATACTGAAATTTTCTATTTAATTTACCAGAAATTTATTTAAAGTATAAATTTTCAAGAGCATACTAACTGTATACACCTCTAAATATCTCAAAATTTGACTCTTGCTTGGAACTGTGGAGGAATCCAGCTCCATGATTTAGCCATACATTGTTTCTATTAACATTAGTTCCATTAGAATGCAACTCAATAGATGGGGTTTCCAAACTTTGCTAAAATTGCATCGGTTTGCAAAATAGCTATAGTTGTGTTAAGATTCATATCTTCCATAACAGCTTCTAATATTAAACTTTAAAGATCTTAAATTGCTTTAGGTATGTTATTGGGTTCTCAGATAGGTCTTTCTTGTCATCTTTTCTCCTGTAGTCCCCTGTCATTATTGGTATCAAAACCATCTCATTGACTGACTTCTTCAAATGTCAGCATAAAAGAAAATATGAGTCCAAAATGTGCCTGTCACCTTGCAGGCTCATTCTCTGAGAAATATTTTTTGGTGTATATTTAATTAAATAAAAGGCATAGTGCTCAGCAATTGCCATTTTGACATATTCTATTTAAGGATTGATTGCATTTTCTAATATTTGTGAATGATATTAATATTCAAAAAAGAATCACAAGGGACCATCTGGAGTTGAACAGAAAGCAAGTGTTCAATAAATGACTCTCAGAAAGACTGCCCAACAGTTTTATATGTTGCTGGTGAGAATGTAAATTGGTAGAACTTTTCTGGAAAGCAATTTCGCAATCTATGATTTGATTTATTAATTCCATCTGGGAATTTATCATAAGGAAAGAATAAAAGATGCAAAGATATTTGTACAGAGATGCTGATCATGTTAATTGGTAAAATGGTGAACATTAGAAAAAACTTAAAACCCCTCCATATGGGATTGGTTAAATAAATATATTACCTCATTTTGATGGTGTGGCTGAGACTGCTTGCTGGTTGCTCAATCTCCATTCTCCTCTTCTTTGTTGTTAACAAGACTCTATATTATTGGAGCCAGCAACGTGCTTATTAATAATACCGTATTTCACAGCTTTCCTTTCAGGCAAAGATGACCAATGAGATAAGAGCAGAAGTCCTTGGGTGGGACTTCCAATTGCCTGGATCCAGCTGCCTTGATCACTGATATGATGGCTGAAACTCCAGAAGTCATTTGGGGACCATAAGAGAAAAGCCAGGAGAATTGTAGTGACTGCAATTCTGACATTCTTGAACCACTGTAACAAAGCCAACAACTGCCTCCTTCCAGATGTCTCATTATATGAGAAAAAAAAATAAACCATTATATGCTTATGCTAGTCAAACTCTGTTAATAGCAGCCAAACACAAGTCCTAACTGACACAGATGAAACATTTTGCAACCATTTAAAATTATCCTTCTAAAAAAATAGAGTATAATACTAAATGAGAAGAATATAAAACTCTGTATGTGGTATGTCTATTTTGTTATTAAATTAGACATATACATTATATATGAATGAATACGGCTATGTAATACATTAAAATGTTGATAGTGCCTGTCTCAGGATTATGTTTTTTTGTTTTGTTTCGTTTTTCGTTTTTTTTTTGAGATGGAGTCTTGTTCTGTTGCCCAAGCTGGAGTGCAGTGATGTGATCTCAATTAACTGCAAGCTCTGCCTCCTGGGTTCACACCATTCTGCCTCAGCCTCCTGAGTAGCAGGGACTTCAGGCGCCCGCCACCACACCCAGCTAATTTTTTGTATTTTTAGTAGAGACGGGGTTTCATCATATTAGCCAGGATGGTCTCCATCTCCTGACCTTGTGATCTCCCTCCTCGGCCTCCCAAAGTGCTGGGATTATAGGCGTGAGCCACTGCGCCGGGCCAGGATTATGGGTTATTTATTACGATGATGATTTATGCTTTTTTATGTTTTTAAATTTTTCAACATTGAGAATTTTTTTAAAATGTTTTTGAGATTGCCCAATATGTACACATGACTGGTGGGAGGGTAAATTGGTTACATCTACACATTTTGTAGAGCAATTGGTCAACATAGATTAAAAGTTTTTATAGTTTTTGTAACTTTAGCTTTCTATTTTCACTCTGAGGTGTCTATCTTGGTAAAATGAGACCCAAACAAAGAATTATGCACAGTGATGTTTACTATAACATTACGTATGATACCAAAAAAATGGAAACAAACTCAATGTCCAACATTAGGAAAGTAGTTAAATAAATTATGATATATCCATCTTATTTTACAAATACATAGAAGTTCCAGTTAAAGCAAGAGAGAGAACAGTTTGGAACTAGGTTTAGAGTTATTTACATATTTTCAAATCCCCCCACTCACTGAGGCAACAATGGGCATAAGTGGAAGGGAGGGGTAGAAGACATTTCTACCCTCAGCTGGAAATAGATTTCTGTCTGAATTTCTGTCTGAATCCACGGCAGGAAAACAGCTTTGTTGAGAAAGAATAATTTTCTTTCCTTTTTTTTTTTTTTTTTGAGACAAAGTTTTGCTCTGTTGCTCAGGCTAGAGTGCAGTGGCTTGATCTCGGCTTAATGCAACCTCCGCCTTCTGGGTTCAAGCGATTCTCCTGCCTCAGCCTCCTGAGTAGCTGGGACTATAGGCATTCACCACTATGCCCAACTAATTTTTGTATTTTTACTAGAGACGAGGTTTTGCCACATCGGCCAGGTTGGTTTCTAACTCCTGAGCTCAGGTGATCTGCCTGCCTTGGCATCCCAAAGTGCTGGGATTATAGGCAGGAGCCATCGGGCTCTGCTGATAGAAGTTTTCTAAACTGTGTTAATAGGTTAAGGGCCAATCCTAGCAGAGTCAGTTCTTCAAGTTCTTTCTCTCTGCCATGGAAATGAGACCTCGAGATTGCCTGTCTAGGTAAAAGGAAGATATGGTGTTCTGGGTAGGGAATCTTGGAGTTCACCCCTTCCTGCTCAGAGGAAGCAGCAGCTGCCCTTTGTGCTCCACATCATGGGCCCTTGGCTTGCTTATGGTGCTGTGGAGCCTAAGTAGAGGCTGCCATTCGTGATGATAGTCCGTAGCAGGGCCCACCTTTCATCTCTCCATTTCTCTGCAGCCACACTGGGGAATGGGTTGGATACCTCAACCAATGGAAAATGAGAGTCAGTGAATAAACCTCCCAGCCTCCCATCCTTTGGAAGCACCATTCTGAGGTGCCTTCTACCCAACATCCCCAGAAGTTCCCCAGTAGGATTGAACCCCAATCGCCCAATGGCAACTAGTGCAACAACACACTTTGTTTTAGCTTTTCCTTCTTTCCTATTTCTTCCCTGTTCTCACTTCTGCACTGTTGTTTCCTGGAATCACCTTCCAAGTAAACAACCAGCATCCCGATCCTTACCTCCGGCTCTGCTTTCAGAGAAAACCGACCAAGACAAATGGAGTGTAGGAAAAAAGAAAAGGCAGAGAGGTATGGACTCTCTTTTGCCCCAGTTTGGAAGCTCAGAAACATTGAGTAATAACTCATTTCACCTGGTATATTTGACCAACATTTTTTTAATTTAAAAAATGAATAAAAAAGAATATAGCAGAGTGCATATCATGTAGAAAGGGGAAGTACTGTCTCATGAAACTTCTGTTTCAGCAATGTGTATGTGTCAGTTTGTGTGTACAGCATCACAGTGTATGATGTATTTCTTCCTGTGGATTGCGGTATAAAAGCTGGAAGGCCTTTTTTGGTATCAAGAGGATACTAGGCTGGGTGCGGTGGCTCACACCTGTAATCCCAGCACTTTGAGAGGCTGAGGCAGGTGGATCACCTGAGGTCAGGAGTTCGAGACCAGCCTGGCCGACATGGTAAAACCCCATTTCTACTAAAAATACAAAAATTAGCCAGGCATGGTGGTGCACGCCTGTCATCCCAGCTACTCGGCAGGCTGAGGCAGGAGAATCATTTGAACCCAGGAGGCAGAGATTGCAGTGAGCAGAGATCATGCCACTGTACTCCAGCCTGGGTGACAGAGCAGACTCTGTCTCAAAAAGAAAAAAAAAAAAAGGCCAGCCGTGGTGGCTCATGCCTGTAATTCCAGAATGTTGGGAGGCTGAGGCGAGTAGATCACCTGAGGCAGTAGTTCGAGACCAGCCTGGCCAACATGGTGAAACCCCGTCTCTACTAAAAATACAAAAATTAGCCAGGTGGAGGTTGCAGTGAGCCGAGATCATGACACTGCACTCCAGCCTGGGGACAGAGGGAGACTCCATCTCAAAAAAAAAAATTAAAAAAAAAAAATAAGAGGATACTTCATGGGTACAAGGAATCTCTGTTGTGCTCCAACAAAATCACCTAAATATTTAAAAGAAAATTTTAATGACATGGGAAACTACTTGTGAACCATTACCAAGATTGGGACTTGAAGTAATTGGTAACAATTTTAAAATATTGAATACAGTATAACTTCAACTATGTGAGAAAAAAACTGAAGTAAAAAACCAGAATCATTCACTCATTTCGAGCTTTATCCAATAGGTAGATTCCAAAAACACCATACACAATTTAAAGGTACCTAAATTAAAACAGGTGTTCTCATATGAAATCAGGCAAAAGCAGGAGACACATTTTTAAAGGTCACAATGAAGCTATTTTTTTTCTGGCTTTTCAAATTAATATGAACAATAATTAATGATTCGGCTTGGGGGAAAGGTGAGCCAAAAAAATCATGTTCATTCACGAAGCAAACAAACAAAAGGAGACTGCTGATACCTAGTGAACCATAGACAACAGCGAGCCTATCAACAGCTGTGTTACTCTGTCTTTCCTAGGAGAAGAATTCTTCCTTTAGAAGGCGGCCAGGTGCATTATCAGCACTAAAATCTTGGTCACCCAGAAAGTATTGTTCTGAGGGTGTTCGCACTGAGCATGCCCTGGTAAGTGCTTTGACTGACAACCTCCCGGTGGACTCCAAGGTTGAGAGGCTTCTATTACTCACAAAGCCAGAGGCCTGCCTGAGCTACTGACATTTTCCAGTCATTGCCGCATTTCACAATCTCCATAAGGAGCAGGACTCTGCAGCTCTTGTTCCACAGTGCCTGGAACTGTGTTTTCTATGCAGAAAAAAAACATTTGTTGGATGAAAGAGGGAAAGTGAAGGGAGCACCTGTTCACATATCCTAATCTTAGAAACATTCACGGCCCCAGGGAGGAAGAGGAGGCTGAGTGATGGTCCTGCTTCACGTGGCTGCAACAGCTGTATACCTTCCAGCATTGGCTGCGGCCTCCTGGGCACTTCAGACATGGCAGTTTCCACAGATTCTGCTGCCATCACCCATTTAAAAGACAATTGTGTGTGTCTGCTTTGAAAAAGGTGTGATGTTTTCACTGCTTTATTGAAAAAGCATGTAAGTTAATTGTTAATATGTTGAGTGGAAGGCATATATAACAAAATATTAATCATGTTTTCTTCTAGATAATGGGGTTATAGGAGGCAGCAAAATTACTAGGAATTTTAGCTCCTGTTTTGGGCCAAGCCTTGAACCAATTTTCTATATACTAGAACTATATTTTATTCTTGCATTAACCAGTGAGACAGGTACCATTATCCTTATGTCATAGAGGAGGAACATGTTTAATATTATTAATAGTGAATAGTTATTGAGCAAAAAAGATGAGCCAAAAATAATGCTGAAAGCTTTACTTACTTCTCACAACAACCCTATGAAAAAAGTACATTTATCTTCCCGTTTTACAGATAGGGAGAAGTAAGGCTTTAGAGAGGCGACTTGAGAGGAAAGAGTGAACAGAGCAGGTCTGGTGATTTACTCCTTGCTCTCTCCAAAGGAACCATGATTGGCCCTTCGTCAACCCTTAGGAATGTGGCCCTGAGAGAGTTCTTCATGTTATAATTGATAATTTTGCTTTATATATCTGATCAATGGACCATGTCTTACTTGCTTGTCAAGTTGCCTTGCACTAACGTCAAGGTTGTTGATGTGCACCTGGTTTCATTGTTAGGTCCTGGATTTTGGTTGCCATGGTAGATTGTGTAGCAGGATGTTCCTATGCTAAGAGCCTCTGTAGAAAGACCTTAGACCCTGAGACTCAAAGAGTCTTCCCTGGGCAGAGACATTTCACCCATGTCTCTGAATTTCCCTGCCAGAGAGATCACTCTTGTGCGGCCTTGGATGAAAAATAACTGTGGAAGCCTGTGCCTGACCTCTCTGGACTCTAAAGATGCTTTTGCTGATGCTTTTACCTGGTGCTTTTGCTCTGTATCCTTTGCTACAGAAAATCCTAGTACAAACTGCTGCTGAGTCTTGTGACTTCTTCACTGAATGAAACACTATCCAAGACCATGCAACTATAAGGTGGTAGAAATAGAATTCAGGGGCAGGCAGCCTAGCTTCTAGCCTGTTCTCCTAATTATCTACTACCATCTAACTAGCACACAATAGATACTGTACTCAAAATTAGTGCTTGTAACATTATTATTTCTTCACTTCTTTTACTTTCTAAATCTTTGATGAGCATGCAATATTTGATAATCAAAGGGATAAAAAATTTGAAAATATCCATGGTTAAGAGAGAGAAACAAGAGAGGATCCAGAAAAAGAAACAGACTAAAAGAAGGTACATTGGAGTGGTACAATGTAATGAAGTGAAGGAGCAAGTTTAAAGATAAGGCAGTTTTATAGGATAAAATCTTCCCAATATTTGGGTAGGCAATGATTTATTAGATAAGACACATACAGTATGAATCATAAGATGAAAAACTGGTAAACTTGACCTCATCAGCATTAAAATTTCTGCTCTGTTAAGACAGTGCTAAGAAACTAAAATGGCAACTCACATATTGAAAAACATGTGTAATAAATATATCTGATGAAAGACTGATATCCAGTGTACATAAAGAATCTTCACAACTTAATTAAAATATTAGAAATGAGCAAAATATTTGAACAGATATTTTATAAAAGAAGATATAGAAATAGAAAATAAACATAGAAAAGATTCTCAATATGATTAATGATTAGGAAAATATGAATTAAAATCACAATGAGATATGACTACACACCTGCCAGATAGCTATTAAAGACTGACAATGTGGAGCAACTGGAACTCTTACACATTTCTGTTAGAAATTCAATCAGCTTGGAAAAACAGTTTGCAGTTTCTTAAACATACATAAGCTGTATAGTGTGGTGCTCCCGCTCCTATTTACCCAAGAGAAGTGAAAACATATGTCTGCTCAAATATTTATGTATTAATGTTCATGGCTGGGCGCAGTGACTCATGCCTGTAATTTCAGCACTTTGGGAGGTCGAGGCAGGTGGATCAAGAGTTCCAGACCAGCTTGGGCAACATAGTGAAATCCCATCTCTACAAAAATTACAAAAATTAGACAGGCATGGTGGTACACGCTTCTAATCCCAGCTACTCGGGGGACTGAGGTAGGAGGATAACTTGAGCCCGGGAGGTTGAGGCTGCGGTGAGGCGAGATCCCACCTCTGCACTCCAGCCTGGGTGACAGAGCGAGACCCTGTCTCAACAACAATAAAGTGTTCATAGCAGCTTTGTTCATAATAGCTGAAACCTGAAAACCACCCAAATATGTGTTAGCAGGTGAATGGATAAGGAAATTATGATTGATTAATTTAATGGAATACTACTCAGCAATAAAAGAGAACAAAGTTGATATGTACAACAACATAGATGAATCTTAAGAACATTCAGCTGAGCAAAAGAAGTCAGACACAAAATAATGCCTATTGTATGATTTTACTTATATGCAATTCCTTCAATTGCCTTGGGCTGGAGGAGGAGAGGATTGACTGCAAAGGGCCATGAGGTGAACTTTTGGGGTGATGGAAATGTTCTATTATCTTAATTGTGGTGGCAGTTACATGGGCATATACATTTGTCAAAACTTATCAAAGTATGTGCTTAAAATGAATGAGTTTTTTTTTATGTATCATACCTTAATGTTGTAGATTAAAAAATAATAATAATAAGGGGCTGGGTGGGGTGGCTCACGTCTGTAATCCCAACACTTTGGGAGGCCGAGGCAGACAGATCACCTGAGGTCAGGAGTTCAAGACCAGCCTGGTCAACATGGTGAAACCCCATCTCTATTAAAAATACAAAAATTATCTGGGCATGGTGGTGCATCCCTGTAATCCCAGTTACTCAGGAGACTGAGGCATGAGAATCACTTGAACCTGGGAGGCGGAGGTCGCAGTGAGCCGAGACGGAGCCACTGCACTCCAGCCTGGGTGACAGAGCCGCACTCCGTCTCAAAAAAAAAAAAAAAAAAAAAAAAAAAAGGCAGTTGTATTGAAAGAGGAATTGTCAATTTTCTCAAATGTTGCAGAAAGGCAAGGAGAAGGTAACTGGAAAAAGGCCATTGGATCTATCAGTCGAGGGTGACTAGGAGTTTCAAGATTATAAAACTAATAGACTTGGTATTCAGAAATCAGATTGTTGGGATGTAAGAATGGAATATTTGGCAGTTAGAACAATTTGGGCTGCTTTTGATCCATGGAACACCAGATACTGGCTCACACAGGCATACGCTAACCATATAGCAATAACTCTCAAGCTGGAGAAATCCAAAACCCAGAAATCTAATGAAGCAATCAATTGTATTGCTTATTAAAGATATTTTGTAACCTCAAGTAGAGGAATGTAAAGATTCCCTTCATCATTAGAAGTTTTTCTTTTCAAAGCAAACATTAATTATATTTTTTAAGCCTTCTTAAGATTCTTCTACCAATTCTCAGCAGAAGGCCTTTCTTCCTACTAACCTGAGAAGGCTCCCTCTCACATTGGCATAAGATACCTCATCTAGGTTCTTCATCATCCACAGTCCCCCTCCTCCACACCAGGAAGATGGATCCTGCTCTACTTACAGGTTCTTTCCCCTACTGCACTGTGAATTCTACCAGCACCAGTGCTGAAAGGCGTATTTGTCAGTATCTACAGTTATCCACTTACCACTGACTCCTTCCCTTTCCCTTTACCAGGCACTCCAATTCCAAAGGCTGTTCTCTAACCTCTTTTCAATGCCAAAGCCGTGAAACTTCTCAAGCAAGTCAAACCCTTAGGTCACGATTTCTTGAACATATTTTCCCACAACTGGCTTCCTCCCCTGCTCCAAGAACTTCCCTCATGCCAAATCCAGTAGATTCTGTAGACATACTCTCCCTGAACTTTCTATGACATTCGACACGGAATGTCCCTTTTTGGCTTCTGAGAAACTTTTCTTCCCATTTCCGTGCTAGAGTTCTGCCTCCCCTTTTTTTCTTCAATTGAATCTTCCAGCCAATCAGTTGGGATATTCCCTTAAACATTTCCTCTACCCGCCCCTCTCTCAGTGCAACACTTCTCCAATGCTAAGGTGTGTATGACTTGCCTGGGAATCCTATTAAAAAGCAGATTTGAATTCAATAGGTCTGGAGTGGTGTCTGAGATCTTGCACTCCTAACAAGCTCCTGCAGGAGACCCATGCTGCCAGTCTAGGGACAGGCGAAGTAGCAAAGTCTCAGAGAACAGAGCCTATATCCAGATTCGAACACTTTCAAGTTCACCAACTCCAGAAGTGATGAGTCCAACATGAAATGCTCAGAAGTCACAGTCTAAGTCCACAGAGATGAGCATTCAGTGAGGATTACCCATAACTTTATTATATAATATTTTAAGGGCAAGCAATTTTCCTCAATATATTAGAGACTGATAGGAAATAGAAGCTCCAAACACGGCAGATAATTGGAGGGCTTGTTTTCCTTTAGAAACAGATGGAATGAAAAGGTGAAATTACATGAGGAGAATTCTGCCGAATCCTCAGGCATGTGAAGTGAGATAGTTTTTCCTAGAATATTCATGCTCACTGAGTGACAAGAAAACATTCAGTCACTCTCAATTCCAAATAAACCAAACATATATTGCCTCACATGTGATTGTCCAATTGCATCCACCTCCTTTCTTTGTGCTCTTGAGTTGGCATTTGATTTCAGATTCCTCCTCCCAGACTTATTCAGCTAAGCCAGTAATTCAGCCTCCATGGGATGTCAATGATCACCTAGGAAGATAACAGCCTTGGTCCTTCCATACCATGGCTCTTTGAAAATCCATTTTTTTTTTTTTTGTCTCCTTTCCTCCTGTTTAATAGAGAGATTTTCTCCAAAGTTGGAGAGTTCCTTCAATAGCATGATTTGGGCCTGGTGATTATGAGATGTCTCAGCTGCACTTTGTTTGTTATTTAATAAAAATAATAAACAAAAATAATTTTTAAAAAGAGATCTCTTATTGTGTTTGGTACTTCAGCAATAGATGGACACTGAATTTCAAATCTTCCATGAGTCCACTAAAATCCTGCTCCAATGAATATCAAGTGGCATTAGAACACAGAATATTTGGGAGCAATTTCTTGATAAAAGGCTTTGCCTACTGAGGATATTATTTCAGGCAACCAGAAAATAAAGACTGAATTATGAAGCAATTTGTGTCAAGATGCAAGTAATAGCTACTGGAATAGCAAATGAATGCTGTATTATCACTGCTACTGAAGTGAGTCAAAATTAATTCACAGTGAACCATTTTCCCAAAGATGGAAAGAATTTGTGGGTTTACTATCATGAACAGCCAACAATAGAAGTTAGCATTTGTCAAATACTAAATGCAAATCTTCAAATAATTAAATAAGGTAAGAAGAGGATAGGAAAAAGAAATTTTCCTTTAGAGTTCATTGAGCACACCTCACACCTCTTTGAGTTATCTGATGGGGAATAATTAAATGAGGACAGAGATGAAGTCAGACTTGATCTTACGGTAAAAATGGAACACTTTTCTTTGTCCCCGTATTCCGAGCAATTCATCCTAAAGAGCTTGCAGGCTTTGGAGAAACACTGTTTGAAGCCCATGGTGAAAGGGAAATGTATCTCTGTTTATCACTGAATCTCTGCTTGAGTCACACAATGACAAATCTGCATTTTCATATTCAAGCATAAGAGCTGTAATGATTCAAGTGTTGTCCCATCCATGCTTCCTGTCACCACCAATTGAATCCCCAAGGGAGACAACGTGGCATAGGAGGAGGCTTGGGAAGTGAAGTAAAGTACACCAGGTTTCAAGTGTTGTCTAGGCCATTTGCTAACTACGTGATTCTAAATAATTCCCTTGGTCCCTTACAGATTCAGTTGACACAACTGTCGTTAATATTACCTAATCATTAGAATGATGAGGGTTTAACAAGTTAACACACATGAAACACTTAGCCGAGTCCATAAAGAGTTGCTGTCATTACCAGCACACTTCACCACTTCATACTTACCCTGTGAAAGTCTATCATGCACTCTGTTATCTGTGGAATAAAGGCCAGTGTAGACTGATGGGCAAGAACCTCCAGATTGGTTCCCTTTCCATCCCAAACCAGTTAACGCACTCAGAATATCCTTTGGGTTTTCTTATTTATTCATTAACTCATTCAATCTTTCATTAATTTATTAAATATTTATTAACTACCAATTATGAAATAGGTATTGGAATATGTGCTGGGGTTCAAAAGGTAACTAAGATACAAAAGTGCTACCCACAAAACAGGTCTATCATGTAATGGGAAAGCCTCTATGAAAGTGCTGTGAGAACACAAAGGAGGAAGCATTTAATTCAGACTTTGTTCTTCTCTTTATTCTCAAGATCCTTCTCTATCTCTGTGATATAAATCTTATTCAACTTTCAAAACCAAACATTTCCAAGCATTGACTCCTTCAACAGGCATTTATCGTGTGCTTACTGAATGCTTAGCCCATTACAAAGTGTGTTTTCGGCCGGGCGCGGTGGCTCACACCTGTAATTCCAGCACTTTGGGAGGCTAAGGCAGGTGGATCACCTGAGGTTGGGAGTTCGAGACCAGCCTGACCAACATGGAGAAATCCTGTCTCTACTAAAAAATACAAAATTAGCCAGGCATGGTGGTGCACATCTGCAATCCCAGCTATTCTGGAGGCTGAGGCAGGAGAATTGCTTGAACCTGGGAAGTGGAGGTTACAGTCAGCGAAGATCGTGCCAGTGAACTCCAGCCTGGTCAACAAGAGCAAAACTCCATCTCAAAAAAAAAAAAAAAGAAAAAAGAAAGTGTGTTTTTGCAACTCTGAATTGCTGCTCATTTGTTGCCTATCAAATGTTTTCTTGCATTCTCAATTATGCCATTATGTGTCTCTTTTTCCCAACTTGATTTTTAGTTCATTGAAATCAAGGATTTGGTCTTCTTGGATGAATGCCCACAACTACTAACAAAGTAGAAGCAAATAGTAGATGATCAATAAATTTTTGTTTATTGCTTTTAAGTCTCAATGCCAAATTAAGTTTGAGGTTCAAACTAAATAACTCGGAATATTTATATGAACTAAATTGATTAAAAATTATGTGTAACATGGGATATTGGCAGTGAATACTTGAACAAAAAAGGAGGAATGGATTCTGGGTAGAAAACTCAACTAACTTCGCCCTCTGTGGTGGCTCACACTTGTAATCCCAGCACTTTGGGAGGCTAAGGCAGGTGGATCACTTGAGGTCAGGAGTTCAAGACCAGCCTGGCTAACATGATGAAACCCTGTCTTTACTAAAAATACAAAAATTAGCTGGGTGTCGTGGCAGGCACCTGCAATCCCAGCTACTCAGGAGACTGAGGCAGGAGAATCACTTGGACCTAGGAGGTGGAGGTTGCCTTGAGCTGAGATCACGCCAATGCACTCCAGCCTGGGTGACAAGATCAAGACTCTGTCTCAAAAAAAAGGAAAACCAACAAACTCAGCCACATCTCTGCTATGGTATTTTAAATACAGCAGGATTGTGTTCCAATATTTGACACTGAGAATGTTTTTTCTCAGTATTTATAAATAAGATATTGTAATTAGAATGACATTCAGATTATTAAATTTTCATCCTGAAAGGACTCATACATATTTTCCAGGACAAATGCCACTATCATTTAAATCCTTGATCAATTTTCTATACATCGCAGTGAAACCATTTCAATATTTGCTTTGTACTTACATTTTTATTTTACCAAAATTATTTTCACTGGGATCAGTTCTCCTTTGTGTACAATTTCCAACAAAGGTTTGACATAAGAAACTACTGATTATATTTTTGCCACTTTGAATTTTCTTTTGTCCCCCTCATTTTTAAAAGTTCCAATTTTATCTGGGTCAAATTGGACAGAGACAGATATAAAATACGATTTAAAAGGTCTCATTTCTGGAAATTTATATTGTGCTGATAATTTCTATAAGTCTAATTTTTCATGTGAATTTTTAGTTTTCAATATCACTAAAAAGATATTCTCCAACCAGGCTTGTGCTTTTGCGATATATTTTATTTGTGAACAACATTTGCCATGATCAGTCGATTATTTCTCAAAAGTCTATTGTTTCCCAGTGATCTGGTCAAATTGTCCTTGGGATTAAAACAGCAGAATCAAACAGCACTGTCAATGGAGAAGAAACATAATGTCCTTCTACTTCAGAAGTCCCACATTAGAGATGCAGTAGTTTTTCTCTTCTACTATTATAATACAAACACCGGCTGGAAGAATAAAATGTTAAAATATCAGTTGGTGAGAAACAAGTAGTTAAGAGTATGTACTCTGCCTATACTGAAATGCTAACTCTATCACTTACTAGCTATGTGACTTTTGGTAGCTTAACTTACTAATTTGTGCCTCAGTGTCCTCATTTGTAAAATAAAATTGATGTGAGGATTAAATGAGTTGCTAAATCAGTTAATAACTCAGAACAGTGCTTGGCACATACTGACTATTCAATAAAAGTTAGGTTCCATTATTACTACTTGAATAATCGTTTCAGTAGCTTCCAAATATACCATACGCTTTCATATCTTTGTTTAGCTATGCCTCAATTTTCTCTTCTGAAAAATGGGGCTATTAATAAATCTCCCTCATAGAGTTGTTATAAAATCTGAATGTGTAATACAAGTGCTTGTAACAATGCCTGGCCCAGGTTTAAGTGCTACAATAAGTGCGATGTTAGCTGCTATTATTATTTTCGCCACAGAGTGAGTGAGTTTACAGTTTCCTTCTAAGGGCCTAAGAGCTAGTCTCCATAATGAATATTACAGGAACAACACAAGGACCCAGGGCTAAAGTGTGCTACTGGTGAGTATAAAACTAAGTTAAAAAGCAAAAGGAGCCTATGCAGCCATTTAAAATGATAATATGCAAAAAATATATGCTCCATGAAGATAGGAATTTGGGTCCTTTTTGTCCTCTGCTATATACCCAACACCTAGAACAGTGCCTGGGACATCTTAGGCAGTCTATAAATACTTGTAAAATGAATGAATAAATGAATGAATGAAAGAAGATGAAGACTATGTGACAACATTGAAGGTATTATATGATATTAAGTAAACAGAGCAACATATAAAATTATATCATATTATTATCAATATATGCAAATAGTGAAGATGAAAAAGTAATGTATAGAATTAAAAATAGTTGTGTTATTCTGTCTGTTATATTGTTACCTTTTTATAAGGTAAAATAAAGAAGGCAAACGTTAAAAGTTCTTAAAGAAAAACTACAGCCATGTCATAACTTGATATAACTTGGGGCACCATACTCATATCCTTTTAAAGTTGATCCTGAGAAATCTATGATTATACAGAAAAAGTTGGACTTAAACCAATTAATTGGAACCCTTAAAAGTGGGATTACTTTTCAAATTTCTGATTTCAAGAGAAAATTAAAATCAACAGTGCACTGGCATAGTATGTTTTTAATGCACGCGCGCACACACACACACACACACACGCTCTCACACTTTCCTTCAGATTACATCTTGAACTGATTATCCATTTAACCCAATCTCCTAGACCCTCTACATCCACTGTACAGCACAATGAGTATTTATGTTCATAATGATCTTTCTGGGGCACTGCAAGGACTTTGATCATCAAAGATTCAATTATTTTCAACACCCTACACTTCCTAAGGCATGAAAGAGGCTAATGCATTTTAGAAAGATTTTTCTATGGAAAGATTTGAACAAAGGGTGTTGGGTTAATTTCTAGTTAACTAGAAATGTAATTAACCGGAATGACATGTCCCCTGAACATTCCCATTAAATGAGGTTTGATTGTACTTTGATTTCTGAAATCATTGTAGAGCTTCTTCCTATTAATAGTTCCTGGTTGAAAAGATATAATTCTAGAGTAAAACTGTTTAGGGAAGATTTTATTGTTCTCGGTCTTAAGGACAAAGAGACAACAGGCAGAAAAAAATCCTCTTCTTGAATGGTTCTCTATGTTTGACTTTGATCCTTAGATATGCTGCATGAAAGAAGTAGCCCAGTTATAGAGAAAACAAGAGTTTGGTTCTTATACTTTCTATTTAAGATGATATTGATGTTATAATTCTCATTTGAGAAAGTGTATATTAGCCATTTAAAATTAATTTATTTTCATTTGTTTCCCAGATTAATGGTCCTTCTAAAATAGAAAACTGAATGAAGACTCTGTTATTTCATTTGCAAAAGCTTATTGAAGCACATATTTATGAAATTAGACATGGAGAAGTGAACCACCACCACCTGCTCAACCACAACAAGATTTTTTTTTTAAATTTCTGAGATAAAAGAAGATAAATTAATATGCATGTGGAAATTCCTCCACCTTCTTCTTCAAACTTGCTGGTGTCTCTTAGGAAAGAGTCTGGGTCTTTTGTGATGATAATGGCCTAATGAGCGAAGTTAATCCTAAGGAACCAGGGGCTCCATGAGAGGAGAGGCCTTGTGGACTAGATTTTATGCCTTTTTGAATATTAATTTTTAGTTTATCAAACCTTACGTACAATGAGATTGAAAAGACAATTATTTCTAAAGAGCATATA
Source organism: Theropithecus gelada (assembly GCF_003255815.1). Lineage (NCBI taxonomy): Eukaryota > Metazoa > Chordata > Mammalia > Primates > Cercopithecidae > Theropithecus > Theropithecus gelada. The sequence goes on from NC_037669.1 coordinate 141,172,201, forward strand.
AGAAACCTGCAGTCCCTCTGACTGCCCCTTTCCCTATTCATCCAACAGTAGGCTTCCTCACAGGGTGTTGGGCTCTGAAAAGGCAAACCCCAATGCACAAGAGCTTATCAAGTCTGCACTTGCATCATGTTTTCTGGAATACTATTGGCCAAATCAAGTCACATGACCCAGCCCACAGTCAATGTGGGAGGGGACTATATAGGGCAGGAATGCTGAGAAGGGTGGCTCATTGGAGACTGTTAGCAAAATAATCTCCAACACATGTTGAAACCTCATCTCTATATCTTTTTTTCTTTTTTCTTTCTTTCTTCCTTTTTTTTTTTTTTTTTTTTTTGAGGCAGAGTCTTGCTCTGTCTCCCAGGCTGGAGTGCAGTGGCGCCATCTCAGTTCACTGCAACCCCTGCCTCCCAGGTTCAAGTGTTTCTCCTGCCTCAGCCTCCGGAGTAGCAGCTGAGATTACAGGCATCCACCGCCACAGCCTTCTAATTTTTGTACCTTTAGTAGAGACGGGGTTTCACCATGTTGGTCAGGCCAGTCTCGAACTCCTGTCCTCACATGATCCACCCACCTCGGCCTCCCAAAGTGCTGGGATTACAAGCGTAAGCCACCGCGCCTGCCCCATCACTATATCTTTTTGGTAATAATTTCCATCATCCTAACTCAAAGATGAAATTCTACAGAGCTGTGTATTTTTATGGTCCCATTTCATCTTAACCGAAGTCTTCTGAGGAATTCCGAGAGGTTCTTCATTCACAATGCACAGCAGAATTTCTTAGTGTCCACTTTACTCGTCCTTCCCTCTGCACCTGAGCAGCAGTCTTCCTGTATTTGTTTTCTATTGTTGACATAACAAAGTACCACACATTTGGCATCTTTTAAAAGACCACCATTGATTATCAGTAGGTCAGAAGTCCAGTGGGTTCAGCTGAGCACTCCACTGGGTATCAGGTTAAAATCAGGGTGTCAGCTAAACTGGATTATTTTTATCTGGAAGCTCTTGGGGGAGAATCAGCTTCAAGGCTCATTCAGGTCCTTGGCAGAATTCAGTTTCAGAGCTGGAAGACGGAGGTCCCTGTTTCCGTGGGGGCTGTTGACCAGAAGTTATTCTCAGCTTCTAGAGGTTGATCATGTTCTTTGGCTCTTGGCCCTCTTTGTTCTCAAAGCCAGCAATAGTGTATTAAATCCTTCTCATGCTTCGCATCTCTCTGACCTCTCCTTCTACCTCATCTCTCCTGCCTTCTCCTCTGACATGTCTCTCTGCCTTTGTCTTCTATGTTTAAGGGTTCAGATGATTACTTGGGCCCACTCAGATAATCCAGGATAATCTCCCTATTAGTAACCTTAATTCCATTTGCAAAGTTCCCTTGTGGTAATGCATAGATTAGTGGTTGCGTGAATAAACAAGGGACAAGAATCGTGGGAGGACATCTTTAGAATTCTGCCTACCATATTTCCCACATCTTTCTCTTTCCTGTCTTAAACTTCCCACAAAATTGTCTCTAAAATCCAGCCCTAGGTGGTGGAATAAAAATGTTTCTTCCCTTTTTTATCTAAAAATGCTCCTAAACCACAAGGAAAATAAATCAAAACACAAACTCAATTTTTTTTATTAAACTAGAAAAAAATCTTTTATATCACTAGTATATAGATAGAGAAAGCAGATGGAAGAATTAGTATATAGATGTAAATTATTTAGCAGAGAGGAGGAAATTCAAACTTGGTGCTGATAAGAAGCCAGATTGCCTCATAGAAGTTTAAGAAAGGCTCAGGATTCAAGGTTCTAAGGGTGAAAAACCCTGCATATTTGGTGTTTACCAATGAAAACCCTAGCTCACATCTCTTTTCTTTAACTTTTATTTATTTATGGACATTTGGAATTGACATTTAATAATTGTATATCTTTATGGGGTACACAGTGATATTTCAATACACACAATGTATAGTTATCAGATCAGAGTAATTAGCATATCCAACATATCCATCATAAAAAAATATTTATTGGCTAGAGGCAGTGGCTCACGCCTGTAATCCTAGCACACTGGAAGGCTGAGGTGGCAGGACTGTTCGAGCCCAGTAGATCGAGGCTGCAGTGAACCATGACTGAGTCACTGCACCCCAGCCTGGGCAACAGAGCAAGACCCTGTCTCAAAAGAAATTATCATTTATTTGTTTCAGGAGCATTCAATATACTCCATCTAACTATTTAACCCATGTAATATGTTATTATTAACTACAGTCATCCTACAGCGGTATAGAACACTAGAGCATATTCTTCCTATCTAATTATATATATTTTTTGAGACAGAGTCTTGCTGTATTGCCCAGGCTGGAGTGCAGTGGTGCGATCTCGGCTCACTGCAAACTCCACCTCCCGGGTTCAAGCAATTCTTGTGCCTCAGCCTCCCAAGTAGCTGAGACTACAGTTGTGTGTGCCACCATACCCAGCTAATTTTTGTGTTTTTTGGTATAGACAGGGTTTCACCATGTTGGCCAGGCTCATCTCGAACTCCTATTCTCAAGTGATCCATCCTCCCTGGCCTCCCAAGGTGTTGAAATTACAGGCGTGAGCCACTGCATCCAGCCCTCATTATAATTTTGTGTCCTTTACATCTCTCCCTATTCCTTACTTCCCCTTGTTCTTCCCGGCCTCTGGTATCCTCTGTTCTACTTTTTACTTTTATGAGATCAACTTATTTTAGCTTCCACATATGATGGAGAACATGTGGTGTTTAACTTTCTGTTCCTGGCTTATTTCACTTAACATAATGTCCTCCAGTTCCATCCGTGTTGCAGTGAGTGACGAGATTTCATTCTTTTTTAGGGCTGGATAGTATTCCATTGGGTACATATGCCCCACCTGAAAGATTCATCTGTTATTGGACACCTAGGTTGATTCCATGTTTTGGTTATTGTGAATAATGCTGCAATAAACTTGGGAGTGCATATGTCTCTCTGCTCTAATGATTTCCTTTCCTTCGGATAAATGCCCAATAGTGAGATTGATGAATCATTTGTGGTTCTATTTGTAGTTTTTGAGGGATCGCCATAGTATTCTCTACAGTTGCTGTACTAGTTTCATTCCCACCAACAGTATATAAGAATTCTCGTTTCTCTGTATCCTCATCCCACCTCATCTCTTGACTCATCCATAGGAAGCCCACTAGTAGTCATGCCTCGCTCATGCACACAAAGGCTCTAGTTAGCTTTATAATATAATACAATATAATAACATATACAGAGTGCCAAGGATCACCAGACATTTGTAAAGACAAAGACCAAAACCAACCAACCACACACACAAAAAGAATCCAGAGGAAACAGAGACCTTTCAGGAGCAAAAGAAAACTCAGAAGAAATTATAGTGAATATTCTCAGAGAGCTGCAAGAAACTTTTGCGTCCATAAAATAAGAAGAATATGTTATAAAAATTAGTCATTAGTTTGGGCACAGTGGCTCACGCCTATAATCCCAGCACTTTGAGAGGCCAAGGTGGCTGGATCACCCGAAGTCAGGAGCTCGAGACCAGCCTGGCCAACATGGTGAAACTCCATCTCTACTAAAAATACAAAATTAGCCAGGTGTGGTGGTGGATGCCTGTAATCCCAGCTACTCGGGAGGCTGAGGCAGGAGAATCACTTGAATCCGGGAGGTGGAGTTTGCAGTGAGCCAAGATTGCACCACTGTACTCCAGTCTGGGCAACAGAGCAAGATTCTATCTCAAAAAATAAAAACAAATAAAAAATAAAACGTAGTAATCAGAAAATAAGAAAGGACATTTTATAGGTAAAAAATATATTAATAGAAATGAAAAAGTTAATATATGGCTTGAAAGATGAAGTCTAGGGTATTTCTCTGAAAATGGCTGGAATGGTACAACAGGAAAGAGAAGACAAGATCATTCAAAGATCATTATAAAATGCCCAATATAAAATGCCCAATATCTGAATAATAGGAGTTCCAGAAAGAGGGGAAAAAATAAGGAAAGGGGCAGTATTATTGAAAGAAGAATACTCATATTTTAGACTCAAGGACTAGAAGACTCCTACACATGTGTCCAGCACAATGAATGAAAAAAAGACCCATACTGATGCACATTATTGTGAAATTTCAGAAAGCCAGGATAAAGAAAAGGTTCAGAAAAAAATAGCCCACATTCAAACAATCAGGAATCAGAACATTATTGGTCCTGGCAGCAGCAGGAGTAGAAGCTCACAAAGAGTACAGCAATGCCTTCAAATTACTGAGGGAAAAATAACTTTCAACCTAGAATTCTGCACCCAGACTATCAATCAACTCTAAGGACAGAATAAAGAAATTATTAGACTTGCAGATTTCAAAAACAAAAATCTCTTGTTCACCCTTTCTCAGTGTTATTGGAGTGTGTCTCCACCCCATCCCCCCACACCGTGCAGTGGGTAGAGAAGTAAACTAGGAAAGAGAGATCCAGGAAACAGGAAATGCAACAAAGAAGAAATGAAAATTCCCAAAATGCTGGCAAGAGGGGCCCCAGGACTACAGCTGGGCAACGGATCTAAAGAGTGACCAGTCCAACCTAGAACTGAACAGAGGGCTCTTGAAAGAAATTCTTCATTAAAAACCAAAACCAAAGAAAACAAAACAGGGCAATGATAGATTTTCTGACATATTTGACTGTGTAGAAAACAGTACTAAGGGGTATTTTATGGAGCGGTTACAGTGTGTAGGAAGAGATCAACTATTTTTTGTAATAAAGTAATTTTAAAATGAGATGATTTTTTAACCTCAGGGAAAAGTAGTAAAAGAAAGGAAATGCAATCCTATTACATGACTTGGCTCAAGAGTCAACAATAAAAATAAAAATGCTGCATGCAGCTTTAATTAAAATGGAGATATAATAATAATAGTTATTATTATTATTATTTGAGACGGAGTCTCGCTCTGTCGCCCAGGCCGGAGTTCAGTGGCATGATCTCAGCTCACTGCAACCTCCGTCTCCCAGGTTCAAGCGATTCTCCTGCCTCAACCTGTTGAGGAGCTGGAACTACAGGCGCCTGCCATCATTCCCAGATACCTTTTTTGTATTTTTAGTAGAGACGGGATTTTACCATGTTGGTCAGGCTGGTCTCCAGCTGCTAGCCTCAAGTGAACTACTCACCTCGGCCTCCCAAAGTGCTGGGATTACAGGCATGAGCCACCACACCCAGTCACAAATGGAGATATAATTATGCTACCAGGGTGGTGGGCAGGCAAGAGAAGGTACAAATGAATGTGTTAAAAACTAGAGGACAGAGCTGAAAGTAGGGAGCTAGATGGTTGGGTGTAGGGAAGACCTGAGGGACTGCAGGTTTTTTAAAATAAACTTTCTAGAAATAATTATCTTTTTAATCTATTCGCATGTGAAGTTTGATAAGCTAAAAATGAATATTTAAAAAGCACAAAATCCAGTCCACACAGACCTTTTTCTCATTGGCTTCCCAGCTCCCTGCCATGGAGAAGAGAACCAGCCATCTCAGCTGAGCCCAAGCCTCAGCAGACCCTCAGGATGAATACATAGCCTCACGAACAGGCCAGGAGAAAAAGAGAAATACCCAGTCAACCCACAGAATCGTGAGAAATAATAGATAGTTGATTTAAGATGCTACATTTTGGAGTCACTTTTTGTTACACAGCAATAAATAAGTTATACAGCATGTAACTAAAGCCAATAGATTTTTCTTTTTTTGAGATGGACCACGCCCGGCCTCGATTTGTTTTCCACATGTACACATCACTTAGAAGCATATTGCGTATTGATTAAGTGTGTAAACTCTGTATCCAGACATTTACTAGCTATTTTCTACTTGAGAAGCTTTGGGTAAATTACTTACCTCTCATTTTTTTCACCTGTAAAATGGGGAATTTTAATAATGAACTCATGGTTGTCATGAGGATTAAATGAGTGATGCACTAAGAAGCATGTAAACTCCATACACACTCGCAGCGGCAGCTATTATTTCATCATTACCCTTTAAGCAGATAAAAATGCCTAAAATGGGTCGGGTACAGTGGTTCACGCCTGTGATCCCAGCACTTTGGGAGCCCAAGGCGGGCAGATCATCTGAGGTCAGGAGTTTGAGACCAGCCTGGCCAACATGGTGAAACCCTATCTCTACTAAAAATACAAAAACTTAGCCAGGCATGGTGGCACACGCCTGTAATCCCAGCTACTCAGGAGGCTGAGGCAGGAGAGTCGCTTGAACCCGGGAGGAAGAGGTTGCAGTGAGCCGAGATCGCACCACTGTACTGTAGCCTGGGTGACAGAGTGAGACTCCGTCTCAGAAAAAAAAAAAAAAAAAGCTTAAAATGTAACTAAACTACTTGAATTATAAATATAAATCTGGGCAGCTGTAAGGTCTAGAGGCAAAGCCCTTAGGAATAAAATTGAGACTCCAGTCCTGATTTTCAGACCAAATGACTGGTCAAACAGGTCATTTGTTTGTTTGTTTAACTTTTTATAACAGAAGATTTTAAAGCTATGTAAAAAGTATTTGATCAACTTCTTTGTACTCAGCTTCAATAGTTATCAACTCATGGCCAATCTTGTTTTATCTAAATTCTCCCTTCTTGCCCCACACTGGATTATTCAAAGCAAATACCAGAGATCATATCATTCATCTTTAAATATTTTAATATGTATCTCTAAAAGATGAGATTCTTTTTTTAGTAACCAAACCAAATGTCAGTATGAAACTCCAAAAATTTAATAATTCTTTAATAATATCAAATATTAGAGTCAGAGTCAAAATGGCCCTGATTTTTTGTTTATATTTTTGTGCAAATCAGTATCTAAGCAAGATCCATACAGTGCACTTGATTGATAGATATGCCTGAGGTATCATTTGTATAGTAGAAGCAGGATAAATGCTTGGTTCTTTCGTTTACTTACTAGTTTTCAGAATGAGATCTGGAATCCCAGATCCTCAAAAGGTGGGCAATCTCTTCATCCTCTGTGGTCCTGATGTAAAATCACAGAGTTGGACTAGGTAACATCTGAGCTTCTTCCACCTCTATGATTCTCATATTTTGTCTCCATTATTCTTTTGAATTGCGCAAGCTTTTATAATAGGTAGTCTGTTCTTGAACCACTTCCTCTCCTTTGAGTATTCTTTCTCCTTTTCTCTGCCCAGCTAACTCCATTCTGTAAAGCCCAGCTAGAATGTCACCTCATGTGCCATATATTTAAGGGAACAAACGTTAATTGGGTGCTCATCATGTTCCACTTCCCACCTCCACTCACGCCACTCACTCATCTGTTTGTTCTCCTCCCCTGGCACCTTGTCCTCACTTTTCTTGGAGTCTTTACTATGTTGTATCTTAATTATTGGATCACATATCTGCTTCCTATGATCATATGCTGGTTCCCTGAGTCAGTGAGATCAAAAATAAAATGTGAGTCTTATTGGAATGAGCCAATGTTGCCTTCACACTTCAGAGATATAATGATGACTTTTCAGAACTGATCATGTTGGTGAACTCCTAAAGGAGTTCACCTCTTGACCTTTTGCTATTTCCATTCAACTTCCTATCTATAGGATGCTAAATGTGCTTGGGTTCATTTTTGAATTGCCTGTAGAAGTGATCTTTGAGTCCATGCATCTTTAGTATAAATGGTAGCCATAATCTCCCAGCAGTTATCAGCGTCTAAAACAGGTGCAGCATAAAATGTGGCACTTGGATATAACTGGGAACACAGCATTTTGGAGGATTCAACAGCACTAAACCTAAGGGAAGTGGGACTAATTTTTCTCATTGTGTGTGTGCTTCTGCCATTTGCTCTGGGGTCATATGATTTCAGAGCATGGGTTGCCACTCAAGTATCAAAAGTAAGAATGAATTGATAGTTTATCTCACAAACAGAATTTGCGAAGAGTAGCAGCGTAGAAACCATCACAGATGGGTTCCAGTGCTCTCCTAACAGAATGAAGCTAGTCCTCTTTGACTTCTACCTTGCTCTGTAAACAAAACAAAACAAAACAAAACAAAAAATAACAAAAGTTTCAAAATGATTTGACCAGTATGAGTGTGATATTTTAAGCAGATTTGTGCTTCTACACCATACACACACACACACACACACACACACACACACACACACAGACACTGAAAGATGGTCCCAGCATTCATTTTGAAGTGTTCCTGAAAAGTACCTTGGAAATTCCTTTGACAATAGTTTAAAACAGTAACATTCCTGTGACCCATAGAAAGTTAGCTGCTTCAGGTCCTATAAACATTACAATGTCATGACGTTCAGGAAAAAAAAAAGGTTATTAACAGTGCAAAGAGTTATTGATTTATCCGAGTTATGGCAATTCTTATTCCTCATATTTGTATATATGCCCAAATAGTTCCAAGAGACAAATAACACAGAAATACCATTGCTGTTGTTAGTGTGAGGTTGCTGTCTCCTGCTTTTGGGAGCCACATAAGCATTATGATTCAGTGAATAGTTTTGCCCAGGATCCTTAAATGTGTCCTAGACCCTCTGGGAAATTATTTCCAACTCCACAGAGTGCTCCTCAGAACCAGTGCAGAGCAGGCTGAGGCTGAGGTGGCAGCCACAGAAGTTTCATAGTCTCGATTTAGGAATCGGGGCTGCTTCAGTCCTCTTCTGCTCTCTAACCCCTTCTCTGAAAAACAAAACAAACAACAACAACCTCCTCACACCCCTCAAACAACCAAACCTATACCCGACTTGTCTTTTTTTTTTTTTTTAAGCAATGCTTTAAAAATGCATTAGAGGTAACTTAAAATTTATGTAACAGGTTGATATCAGTTCAGTCCCATACCCACTCCTACCCATCCCCACACCAGTAAAAAGACATTCCAACCTGGGGTTAAGGATCTGATCGCTCCATTCCCCAACTGCGAACCATGACTCCACACTACTCTAGGAGAGAGCCTGCATGCTGCAGACACTATCGTGTTTAACCCTTCCAATAACATTATCATTATTTTTTTCCAGAGGTGGTGAGGCTTTTAGGGTTGGATTCACATTATCTAAATTCTCAAGGGACTCACACAAACACCAGACTGCCAATTTGTTAATTTGACTCAGAATAAAAACTCTCAGGAGGCTGAGGGTCAGCACATCCTCTCCCTTCTGAAACAAAGCACATGGAGAAAGCCAGGGGACTCCCAGAAGGCTGTTTGTGGCCGTGTCGTAGCAAAGGGAACCAAAGGCACTTTATGGGGAGGAGCAGGAACCCAGAGATCCAGCCATTGTGCACACCCCACTGGGCCTGTGGCCAGCCTCCCAGACAGAGGTTGCTCACCCTCCGACATTCTCTCTCAGGATGTGGATACTCCTATTCTCAGATCAACTCATTCAACTACAACAATAACTGAGGACAAGAATTCTAGGTTCTGGGAATAGAAACTGACCCATGTTATCCAGCAGCTTCCTGTTTACTTAGGGAGCCTGAGTACAAACAATCACCATCTGGGCAAATGGGCAAATCCATCCATTGGTTACAGAATGTTTCTGTATGGAATCCATAAGTGAATTCTCTGGGGTAGGATACTTCACTATGAAAACTTTTCCTGTGTGTTTTCATTTCAATAATAATATAAAAATTGAGTATGAGAATATGCTGTTTCCTATGGATGGCCACCTTATAAGTGAGAGTTGCAGAAGAATTGAATTGTATACAAGATAGAAAGGCAGGCCAAATACTGAGAATGCTCTTTAGAAGGAAGCATGATTGTCACATGATGACAAGCAATTTAGTTTTAGTTACTACCTTAAATTAATGTTGTTAACCTGAACATGATCAGGTTTGCAATTTTGTTTGTAATTTGTTTCTTTTTTTTTTTGGTTTGCAATAGTATAAGATCTTATGTGTATAAGACATTTGTTAACAACTATATACACATTCAAAAAACATTATTAAAAAGCAACATACGTAAACCCTGGGTCTCATCGGAAAGCTTTTATTTTTTAAACGGGTCCATATGATCCTAAAGTTTGAGAAACATTGGGTATAGTTGACTTTAATTGCATTTTAAGCATGATTACCTTGATTAGATCCTTCACAGCAATGCATTTGGGTTACCTACGTTTATGAATAAATTATCCCCTTTGTACTGAGTTTTACTTACTGATGTCTGCGGAAGCTATATCATAAATTCCTATACATTGACTACGCTACAAAAGTCATGGCCATTTCACACATTGTTGCCTCTTTTTCTTCCTCTCTTCTTTCTTTCAAGACATACAAGCACTGTATTGGGGCATAAATGTAATGGATACACATATGGAAGGGATAGGAACGATCCCTGCCTTCATGGAGCTTATAGGCCAGAGCAGTGTCTTCCAAATAACCCTGATGATAAGCGGTGCATGGGAACTTGTTATAGCATATTTCCAGACCCCTCCTTCAACTGAGTAGATTCTCCAGGGAAGGGTCCAACAAACTATAAATTTAATAAACACCCCAGGTAAGGGCTGTCACAAGAATTTTTATGAACTTTTCTGGTAGATTCCACTTAAGTCTGGGGTTGAATCCAGGACCTGACTGTGATATTAAGGGAGGGAGAATGGCAGCAAAGCATTTTAAGTGGGAATGAAGTAATCATATTCACATCTGAGAAAGGGGTCACCCTTTGCCTGTGGATAATGGATTAGTAAGGGGGAAAATGAGAGCCCTGAGACTAGTTAGGAAGCTATGAGGCTACTGAATATGGAAATAATGGCAACCTGGACTAGAATAGTGGCAGTGGGACTTGAAATAGGTGAAAGGATTTGAGAAGCATTTAGGAAGAGAATCTACAGGACCTACTGATGGATTGATGTGGGGGCTGAAGGAGAAAGAAGCATCAAGATTGACTCCCGAATTTCTGGGCTCAGGCTTCTAAGCAGATGGAGAGGACTTTTGTTGGGATAGAAAGAAAAGAAGAAAGGCTTTGGAGCATGGATAGGGTAAATCATGAATTTAGCTTCAGAAAATTTGAGATTAAAGTGCCATAGGTACATCTAAGTGGAGACAGATGTTCAATATGAAGTTGTATATATGAATCCCTAGCTAAGGAGAGGCACTCAGGATGAATATTTTCATCTGGAGACCATCAGACAAAAAATCATTGATGATATGACCATGGATAAGATTGCCCAGTGAGTGTATATATGGAGAGACATGAGAATGCCTGAGGCAAAGAGAACTCTGAGGAATTTTTTTTTTTTTTTTTTTTGAGACTGAGTCTAGCTCTGTCGCCCAGGCTGGAGTGCAGTGGCGCGATTTCAGCTCACTGCAAGCTCCGCCTCCCGGGTTCCCGCCATTCTCCTGCCTCAGCCTCCCGAGTAGCTGGGACTACAGGCGCCCGCCATCGCGCCCGGCTAGTTTTTTGTATTTTTTTTGGTAGAGATGGGGTTTCACCGTGTGTTTTTTGTATTTTTTAGTAGAGACGGGGTTTCACCGGTTAGCCAGGATGGTCTCGATCTCCTGACCTCGTGATCCGCCCGTCTCGGACTCCCAAAGTGCTGGGATTACAGGCTTGAGCCACCGTGCCTGGCCCTCTGAGGAACATTTTAAAAAAACAAGATGCTAAATGGAGACATAAATGGAGAAGGCATAAATATAGAGGTAAGAGAAAAACCAGAAAAGTAAGAGGTCACTGAATCCAGAGGAAAATATTGTTTCAAAGGGATGAATTGACTAGCACTATGGAATGTCGCTGAGGGGTCAAATAAGATAAGTCGGTAAGTGTCCATTGGACTTAACAAATAGGTCACTGAAAACCTTGATGGGAACAGTTTCACTGACACAACAAAGGCAGGTATCAGCGGGTAGAGCAGGAAGGGAGAAAGGGGGAGGTGGTAAGTGGGGTTAGGGGGGATTTGGGGGGTACTCTTTCAGGAAGTTTATCTGTGGAGGGAAGGAGAGAATAATAAATAGAGTGATGGAGAGACTAAGGGTGGGAGAGACTTGAGCATGTTCAAAGATATGAGGAGGAAAATGCAGAGAAGGAATATCTGTAGGTACGGAAGAAGGGGCACTGCTAAGAAAATAGTGTCTGGAAGCCTGGCAGGGAGAAAAAACTGGAGAGGAACTAGCCTTAGATGGAAGGTGGTACAGCTCTTCCTTTGACGTGGGAGAACCTGAGGGAAGGAAAGGTAGGAGGAAGATGCTGTACGTATGACCCGTGGTGGGATGGGGCATAGAGTCATAGGTTTGAGGAGAATGGAGCACAGGAAAGGTGAATAAGAAAACATAGCAGGGCCCTCTGGTGGCACCAAGGCTTGCTCAGGTCACTCCCCATGAAACAATAGGCCTGATGGTATGATTCTCCTCAGCAGCTCTGGCTCACTGAGTAGACTCTGAGAAGGTGAATAACTGGATTCACACAGGGTGGAGCATTTTACAGAGGAGTTTGACAGAAGAACAATGTATAAAGAAGTTGAAGATATTGGTAAGAGTGTGACTGAGGTGATGAGGGAAGGGAGGAAAGATAAGATGTGGCTGGTGAGTGCAGAGTGAAAGAGAGAGAGACAGATAGAGAGGACCAGAGGCTCAATGAGGTTAAGGAACTGATGTGTGTATGTTTGTGTGTGGGGTATTACAAAGAAAGAACTGGAAGGAGAGGAGTCTGATCAGAAAGTAAGATGCCTGAACTTGTGATTCCACTGCTTTTCACCATGTTCTTTGTGGCCATGGAGATGGGTGGCAGAAGTGGAGTCTAGAAGGTCATTTGAGAAGAAGCATATTAGTTAAGGCAATGGTTAGCTGCTATAAGAAAAAAAACCTTCCAAAATCTCAATGGCTTACCACAGCCAAAGTTGATTTTTCACTCCCATAATAGGCTGATGTGAGTATTCTTCATTGGCAGCTCTTTTCCAGGTGGTGATTAGATAACCCACGGTCCTTTTGCCTTGTGTCTCTGATGTCTTCTATGAGTGGGTCCTAAGGCCACCCTGAGATTCTCCACTGTAGTCAGCAGAAGGCGGAAGAGGCATGTGTATTACCTGTGAAAGGATTTTGTGGCCTAAGCCAGAAGGTGGCCCATATAGCTTATGCTCATATTCCATTGGCTGGAACTCAGTCACATGGCCACAGGCATGTTCTAGGGAGGCTGAGAAATGAGTGCCCAGGAAGAACAGCGAGCAGGTTGGTGATCAACTAGAAAACTTTCTGACAGAGATCAAAGTATTAGGCAGTCACCATTTGGATATGAAGACACCCAGGATGAATGAAGGCTGAAGGTGAAAATAAAGCCCTATCTGGGTCAAACATACTTCAGTGACAGAGACAGTGAAGAGGTGGCTTTTAGAGACAGCAAAGTGGGCAAGAGAGTAATGGCAAGAGGTCCAAAGACACCAGGTGGTTTCATCTTCCCTGAGGGTGGAGAATGATGGTGTGGAGGTGACAGTGTGAACCTCACAAGACAAAGCCCTTCTTCCAGACTCGAGGGATCAGAGGATTGGCAGCTTCCACGAGTAGGGGAGGTGGGGGTGGTTACAGCCTGTGGGGCAAGTCACATCCTTCAGAGGGAGGCTGGTGTCAGGGCCAAGGAACAGAATCATTAGGGAAGCGGCTGAGGATGTGGGGGATTTTATTAACTGTGGATCAGGTTTGCAGAGGGCTGGGCAGAAAGAGGCAGGAAAGAAATGTGAGGGAGAAGTCCAGAGCAGGATGGAAAGAAGAGAGATGACCAGAAGAAATCATATCTGAGTAGTGAGCCGGGATTCTTGGGGTGTGTAGCAAGGTGGATTTAGCTGGCCACAGCTGCCAAAAGAATCGATGTTTGCCGTTCCTGGTGACTGGAAGCACTCAAGTCTCCTGGCTACAGCCTGGGAAGGTTACTCTTCCAACAGAATTCAAGACTCTGGTAGGAGAGAAGATGTCAGTCCCTCTGGAAGAAGTCAGCAAAGTTGTGGCCTTGAATAGGAAGGGACAGAAGAGAGGTTCAGGGTTCAAGGCTGAGGCAACAGGAAACCGCCTGGAATACAACTCGCCAAGGGGGATGGGAGGTGCAGGCCTGGGGTAGGAAAGTTCTTGCGCTCTGCTTAGAGGGCTCCACGCGAATGCCTGGCACAGGGCAGGCACATTGGTTGACTTGAATTCCAATGGAAAATCAGATCATTTGAGAGGAGTAGAAAGCTACCAAGCAATTGCTCTTTGTTGATGGGTTAAGAGATGAGAAGGCTCTGAGAACACACTTGAGATATGAAAACTGCACATTCACATCTCAAAAGCATAGTAGTGAGCAGATCACACTGGCTTGCTATATGATATGTGACGAGGTAGTTCAATTTGAGGAAAAAACATCTTGTTGTTTGTAGAGCCAAAGAAGTCAAAGCTGTAAAGACCATATGATCTGTGGCAGCAGTTTCTCTTCAAAAACAGGTTTTATAAGTAATCAGAGTAGGAGGCCTCATCGAGTAATGCATGAATCTTTCCAAATGTTGTTAACTGTCATGAAAGGATGCCAACTTTATTCTACGTTAGCTCTTATTCTGTTATCCTAATACAAGTGAAGGAATTATAGTAACACTTACGATTAGTGGGATACTTTAAAATTCCACACACGCAAATGAAATATTTCCTTTTCCTACGTTTCACAGTGATATCCCCTGATGTATACCAGATATCCAGTGGAATGCACATAAACCACAGATTGCAGTAATAGGCAGAGGGAAGAGAGTTAGAGAGCAAGAAGAGAGACAATGTGTCAAAATTTGTATTTCATAATGTGAATAATATTCCCTCATTTTTTTTTCTGATTTCTGAACTTTTACCAAGTTTCTGGGGTGAATCATCCTGCTCTTTTCTTTTCTTTTTCTCTTTCTTTCTTTCTTTCTTTCTTTCTTTCTTTCTTTCTTTCTTTCTTTCTTTCTTTCTTTCTTTCTTTCTTTCTTTCTTTCTTTCTTTTAGTTCAGGACTACATGTGCAGATTTGTTACATAGGTAAACTCATGTCATGGGGGTTTGTTGGACAGATTATTTTATCCCACAGGTATTAAGCCTAGTACCTATTAGTTATTTTTCCTGATCCTCTCCCTCCTCCCACCCTCTACCCTCCAATAGGCCCCAGTGTGTGTTGTTCCCCTCTGTGTGTCCATGTGTTCTCATCATTTCGTACCCACTTATAAGTGAGAACATGCAGTATTTGGTTTTCTGTTCCTGTGTTAGTTTGCAGAGGATAATGGCCTCCAGCTCCATCCATGCCCCTGCAAAGGACATGGTCTCATTCTTTTTTGTGGTTGCATAGTATTCCATGGTAAATTCCATATATTTACCACATTTTCTTTATCTAGGCTATTGCTGATGGCCATTTACGTTGATTCCATATCTTTCCTATTGTGAATAGTGCCACAGTGAACATATGTATGCATGTGTCTTTATAATAGAATGAATTATATTCCTTTGTTTTCCCTCATTTTTTAAACAGTAGTGCTTATTGCATTGAGATGAGCAGAGTGTATTAAGAGATACCAGTAACTCATGGCTCCATTTCCATAAGGCTGGTATTACTGATAGAGTTTGATCTGGAAGTAGTTTTATTATTTACCATTTACACCCAAACCTCAGAAAGAGGTGTGGATTTTATATGTGACTTTGTCTTTACTAATTAAAGGAATAAAAGGAACTTCAGAGTACCTCACTACTTTTTGAACTAATTTATATAAATAACTGCCTACACTTTATAGTGAGGGTGGATTTGACCTTTAGGGAAAGATCTTTTCTATAGGGCAAATGATTTTTGCCATTTCCTGGAGGATTTACTTAAGAAAGGTTTTCCTGTAATGAAACCTCCCTGGGAAAGACAAAGACATTATTTCTAACAAACGCCAGTTCTTCTATGAAAATTGTATGGTCTAAAATCCACATGTAGGGTGTGCTGTGATATTTTCTTATGGTAGGGAGGCATCATGACTTGAATGGATAATTTCAGATTAGGCTGCACAAAAATTGTATGGAGACATTGTGATCTAAAAGGAGTTTTTCCTGTCATAAATTGCTTTGACACTTCTACCATCCAGTGTATACCTCTTGATGTTGCAAAATGAAATTTTTAAAAGAACATAGGCCCTTCTTCTTTCTGACTTATTACATGACTAGAGATGTTTTGGGGAAGAGCGACCGTAACAAGGCTTGGAGGAAAGGCATCAACAAAATATTTATTATTCTCTCAACTTCCTTTCTTCAAAGTATTATAATTGAGGTCATTATAAATCTTTGCAAGCAACAGTTTTCTCCTGTATGCTACACCTGTGTATTAGTCAGGGTTCTCTTAGAGGGACAGAACTAATAGGATATATATCCATATATATCATATATATAGTATGTACAGTATGATATATATAGTATATACATATACTATATATGATATATATGGATATATCCATATTTACAGTATATGCATATACCATATATATCATATATACTGTACATACAGTATACATACAGTATATATCATATATACAGTATATGATATATAAATGGTATATATCATATATATGATATATATGGATATATAATATGTATAAAGGGGAGTTTATTAAGTATTAACTTACACAATCACAAGGTCCCACAATAGACTGTCTGCAAGCTGAGGAGCAAGAAGAGCCAGTCCGAGTCCCACAACTGAAGAACTTGGAGTCTGGTGTTTGAGGGCAGGAAGCATCCAGCATGGGAGAAAGATGTAGGCTGGGAAGCTAGGCCTGTCTCTCCTCTTCGTGTTCTTCTGCCTGCTTTGTATTTGCTAGAAGCTGATTAGATTGGGCCCACCAGATTAAGGGTAGAGCTACCTTCCCCAGCCCATTGACTCAAATGTTAATCTCCTTTGGCAACACCCTCACAGACACAGCTAGGATCAATACTTTGCATCCCTCAATCCAGTCAAGTTGACACTCAGTATTAACCATCACAACCCACTACCAGAAGACATTTATACAAATAAAACAGCATCTCACATCTCTTCAGTGAAGTTCTGTAAAGCTGGTTCCAAATAAAAATGAATAAACAATGTTTATCTAGGTCCTGCAGATAATGCTAAAAAGCAAAAACTGATTAGTCCATCAATTCTGTTATGTACTGACATTAACACCCTCACATTTTTGAAGTTGACTTATTTTAAGAAAAAATGGTTTAGAAGATGCAAGGAAAACAAAGAAAACCCCATTAATATGTATCGATTTTGTTGTAACATTAATTTGATAACTTTGCTATTGCATTTCAACAGTGGTGAAATAATTGTGTTAGTGTGACTTGGTGAAAACATTATACATATATAAATAAAGTTTATCATTTCTATTTCAGAGTCAGAGAAAGATTTGGCATTTCAAATCTTTGAAAATCAACTGCAATGATATTGACATGCATTAGAAATCAATTCTCAACCATGGCAATCCAAACTACTTATTCATGATAGCCAAAGAATAAATATAAATCCTGATCAATTTATAAGAATCACCTTTCAAATCTTCCTGCCTTTCGAAGAACAGCATTCTCTCTATTGAAGATAGATATTTGAAGTAATAAGGTCCAAATCATAGTACTTTTTTTTAAGTACCTGCTTTAAGGCATCAAATTTAAGTTCAGATTATTCCTGAAATTTATTTAAAATGTATATACATTAATGGCCCAGAAAGCTGTCAACTTACATTTTTTCAACTACTGAGTTTTGAGGCAGAAATCTCGCTATGTTTATCTTTATATCCCTGGTTCCATGCATGGTGGTGTGCACATAGTAGGTCTTCTATAAATGTTTGTTGGAGATACAGTAAGTGAATAGCTGAATGAGACTTTAGGGTTAGGAGATCTACATAGCAGGTCTTCTATAAATGTTTGTTGGAGATAGAGTGAGTGAATAGCTGAATGAAGATTTAGGATTAGGAGAGAGTCTGTACTATGTCATTTCCCTTCCATTATGATTCAACCTGAAGCATTCTGCAGCCTCTTTGGTGAGAAGCAATTGATTTTCACATTCATATTCTGGTGTGGATACAGCCCTGGGCTTCTAAATTTCTTCAACAGGAGGGATATTAGCACACATCACATCATACTGTGGTTTGTTGAGTATATTTATCTCTCCTAGAAGATTCTGAACTCCATACCTTTCCAGTTTTACATTCCTGCTGGCTAGCATGGCATGTGATGCGTGGTAGATCTTCAGCAAATATTCCATGAATGAACTGGAAGCCTTGTGGGATTGCATCCTAGTCTTCTGTAGCTTGACATTGGAAAAAATAACTGCATCCCTGTGGGTCACAGTTTCCTCATCCATAAAGCGAACACTTTTAGCATTCTGTGACTCCTGCTTAATAGACTAGAAAGTAATACTTGGCTGCACAGTAGTAAAAACTGGGTAACTTATGGGAAATTTTCTCCTGTGCAAACTTTATTAGGAAGAGGAAGGGGAAAGGAACTAGCATTTATTATATGGCTTAAGTGATCAACTGTGCAGCCACTTTGTGAGATAGAATGTTATATTTCCATTGTAATAACATTATTTTATAGGTGAGATATATTATGTATTATTTTGTAGATATGAAAAATTGGCTTCAGAGAGGTATACAACTTGCCTAAGATTACATAGTTAGTGAATGGTTGGGCCAGGATTCAAATCCAGTTCTACTGACTTCAAAGCCCATTTATTTTCCTTTATGCATATATGTTCTACCTGCTTAAATTTTGATTTTTAAAAAATAAAAAAAGGGAACCAGGCCAGGAATGGTGGCTCATGTCTATAATCCCAGCACTTTGGGGGGCTGAGACAGGCGGATCACTTGAGGTTAGGAGCTCAAGACAAGCCTGGCCAACATGGTGAAATCCTATCTCTACTAAAAATACAAAAAGTTAGCCAAATGTGGTGATGGGCACCTGTAATCCCAGATACTTAGGAGGCTAAGGCAGGAGAATTGCTGGAACCTGAGAGACAGAGGCTGCAGTAAGCCTAGATTGCACTACTGCACTCCAGTTTGCACTGAAGGTGGGATAGATATTTTCATCTTGTGTTTCTTCCTTTTACGATTTGAGTGAAGCAAAAATAATGAGTGATTCTTGCTGAAACTGTATTTCCTAATTTTATTTCATCTGCTTAAGTTCTATGAAAGAAGTAGAAACTGAGGGCATATCAAAATAAGGGAAAGAGGCTGTGGGGCAAATCAGAAGCAAGATGGCTCACCAAGGGGACAATAACATGAGAAGGACTGGAGGCAAGACGAGAAAGTGACAGGAAAGGCCTGGTGGGGACTGAGGGAGGACAAAGAACATTTGCCTGATAAGAGCTAAAGGAGCAGGTTATGTGAAAAGAAAAATATTTGCGACTGACATAGGAAGTAACAAGTTTGTGTGGTTTTATAGGAAAAGTTCCGTAAGGATCTCTGTATCCCATGGGGTGTTAGATGGCTAGATACCACAGCATATACCATGATGGGCCCAGGCCACTGCAATAGAATTTATATGTCTGATCTGATACCACAGTTTGTTTGTTTGTTTGTTTGTTTGTTTGTTTGTTTGTTTGTTTTTTAGTGATAGGATCTCACTCTGTTACTCAGGCTGGAGTGCAGTGGCATGATCATAGCTCACTGTAGCCTCGAACTCCTGGGCTCCAGCAATCCTCCTGCCTTAGCCTCTCAAGTAGCTAGGACTACAGGTATGCACCACCACACCTGGCTAATTTTTTTAAAATTATTTTTTTGTAGAGACCAGGTCTTGCTACATTACCCAGGCTGATCTCAAACTTTTGGCCTCAAGCAATTCTCCCATCACAGCTTCCAAAGGCACTGGGATTACAGGCATGAGCCACCATGCCTGGCCTCTCTCAGTTTTAAGGACTATTCTTTAAACTTTTCACTGCTTGATTTTGCTTTAGTGGGTTTACTTTCAACACAACATTTTTACCTGTTGTAGAATTACCAATGCTAGAGATCTGTTTGTTAGTGAGATCAAATTGGTCTTACACAATCATAGACAAAGTGTGGGATGTATTTGTATCTCTATAGGAAATTTGAAGAAAGTTGATAGTATCTTTCCCAGGAAATAGAAATGGCAATCTGTAATGCCCAATTTTCTTTTCAATGCCTTAGCTTTTCTCAAAAGTTACTCACTAGTTCAGTATATTCATGTTCTAAAAGAGGTTTTATTCCAGTGGAAGTTTTAAAAATCTAAATTTGTTGGGAAGAATGAGCGAGAGAGGCTCCTAAAAAATATGTATATTCAAGAAGCCCAGTGGCTGAGGGTCAGCTAGCTAACATTGGTAAGTGATGACTGGCTCAGCCTGGGACAAACCAAATTAAGCTAGAGAAATAATTTTTTTTTTTTACACATTACAAAAGAACATTCATTATGAAGATGAAGCTTGTCCAGCCAGTGGCCTGTGGGCTGCACATGGCCCAGGACAGCTTTGAATGCAGCCCAACACAAATTTGTAAACTTTCTCAAAACATTATGAGATTTTTTTTTGCAAAATTTTTTTAGCTCATCGGCTAGCATTAGTGTTAGCGTATTTTATGTGTGGCCCAAGACAATTCTTATTCTTCCAATGTGGCCCAGGGAAGCCAAAAATTTGGACACCCTGATGTAGATTGTGGTTTCTAACACCATTCTCCAATAAAAGGAACCAGGGCTCCTTGGAGAAATGGATGATTGTCTAAGACTGGGGCAGGAAATTAACAAGTTGAGCCTAAAGCATCTTCTAGTGCCAGGAAGTAAGGAAGTGCTCAAAGAAACCAAACTGGACCATTGTTAGGGTACATCAAAGGGACACTGGAGCCAACTGAAAGGGCTCCCAATGGCAAAGCTGGAATGATTTGAGCACATAAAGAAGGTAGTATTGGATTATAACCCAAAGTAGAAAATAAATATGCATGAGTTCATACTGATATAAATAATTTAAAAAAATAAAAAGACAAATCTCTTGTACAGAAGAATTTCAAATAATTTATGCTTTACTTGGCCTTCAAGAAGGAAGAACATAATACCCCACTCCTTAAGTCTGGGCTTCGCAGAGTGACTTCGTTCCAAAGAGCAAAGTATGGAAAAGGGATGGCAGAAGAGTAACTTTACAGTGGAAAACTTGACAAATACCACCTCAGTGTTGTATCATGTACTACAAAGGATTGTAGTACATGGCCTTGATATGACTTAAGGAAAATGGGACTCTACTCCTGCAGTTTTTCTCCCCAAAACCCATACTCAGTACAGTCATGAGAAGAACATCAGACAAATCCCAATACAAAGCATCCTACAAAATACCTGACCAGTACTCCTCAAAACTGTCAAGGACATAAAAAACAATGAAAGTCTAAGAAACTGCAACAGTGTAGAGGAGTCCAAGGAGACATGACAACTAAATTAAGGGTGGCATTTTGGATGAAATTGTAGAACAGAAAAAACTTTGATTAAAAACTAAGGAAATCCAACTACACTATAAACTTTAATTGAGTATCATGCAGCTAGGTGGGCATGGTGGCTCATGCCTGTAACCCCAGTACTTTGGGAGACTGAGACAGGAGGATCGATGAAACCCATGAATTCAAGGCCAGCCTGGGTAACATAGTGAGACCTCTATCTAAAAAAAAGAATGTATCTATACTGGTTAATTAATTTTAACAAATGTACCATACTAATGTAAGATGTTAACAACAGGGGAAATTAGTAAGTGGGAAAACACAGAACATCAGTGTTTTTTTTCTAAGAGGTAGTGGTAGACTGTGGGATTAACAATGGGATAAGGAGGAAATTAATGCTAAAAGGATCTTTCACATTTTATTTAGCATACTTTCATTCTGTTTGAAATCTCTTACGCTAAAAATCTTTACAATTTATGTGATTAAGAAAGTAAATCAACAAATAAATTTTCTAGATTTGTTCAAAGTATTTGACAGATAACTTCAGAAATAATCTGAAGATATGGGATATTTCTCCAGACATAAGGAGGCAAGACAATTTGTCATGAACTGCAACAAAATCTGGGGCATTACTACGTGGAATATTTGTGGAATGTCCACAGAGTCTCAATGCCTTGTATGGGTGTGGTGGCTGATCCTCAAATATGGCTCCCATCAGTTTCTCCCCTCCCTGGATGTCAATGTTTCTCCTCACATCAAGAGGTGGAACTTATTTGCCCTCCTCTTGAATCTGGGCTGCCTTTATCACTGACTTTAACCCACAGAAGATTGTGGAAGTCACATTTTGAAATTCCAAAAAAAAAAAAAGACTTTAGAGGGAGCAGCAGATTCTACTTCCTATCGCGTGGGAACAAGCCTTCAAGCTCGGAGAAGCCCAAGTCACATGGGGAAGGCATTTAGAGTGGAACTGAGGCTCCTTGGGTGAGCCACCAGGCACCAGCCAGCACCAACAGCCAGCCATGTGAGTGAGCTAGCTTGTACTCCAGCCTAGTTGATCCTCCAGATGGAATGCACCCCTGGCTGACATCACATGGAGCAGAAGAATCATTCAGCTGAGCCCAGTCAACCCACAATATCATGAGTGATAATAAAATGTTGTCTCAAGCCACTATGTTTTGGTTTAGTTTTACATACAAAATAGAACCGAAACAATGGGCATAATATTTTACTCCATGTAGTGGACTGAATTGTGATCCCCTCAAATTCATGTATTGAAGTCCTAACTCCCAGTGAGGAGAAAGAGAGACCCTCTCATATTGTTTTATATTGTTTTATACTCAGTACCTGTTTTAAGAAAAAAACAAGGAAGTAAAACCAAAGACAGGCAGTTCGGTGCCAGGCCCAAAACCAGACCTGGGCCTGTCTGGCCTAAACCCAGTAGTTAAAAATCAACTCATAACTTAGAAACCGATATTATTCATAGATTCCAGGCATTGTATAAAAGAACGTAGTGAAACTCTCAGCCCTGTTTTGTTTCTCTCTAACCACTGGTGCATGCAACCTTGTCACGTACCCCTTGCTTGCTCAAATCAATCACGATCCTTTCATGTGAAATCTTTAGTGTTGTGAGCCCTTAAAAGGGACAGAAATTGTGCACTTGGGAGCTCGGATTTTAAGGCAGTAGCTTGACGATGCTCCCAGCTGAATAAAGCCCTTCCTTCTACAACTCGGTGTCTGAGAGGTTTTGTCTGCAGCTCGTTCTGCTACACCAGAGTGTTAGAAGGTGACTGTATTTGGAGACAGAGCCCTTAAAGAGGTAATTAAGGTTAAATGAGGTTATAAGGATAGGGCCCTACTTATAAAAAGAGGGAGAGATACCAGGGATATGCATGCATAGAGAAAGGGTCCAGTGAGGACATAGTGGGAAGGCAGCTATCTGCAAGCCAGGGGAAGAGGCCTCAGCATATACCAAACCTGACAGCACCTTGATCTCGGACTGTGAGCATCCAGAACTGTGAGACAATAAATTTCTGTTGTTTAAACCATCCAATTTGTAGTATTTTGTTGTGGCAGCCCTAGTAAACTAATATTAGGCTGGTGCAAAAGTAACTGGCTTTTGCCATTACTTTTATTTATTTTAATCATTACTTTTAATGATTTTAATATATTCCATAGAGTTCATTTTATATAAGTATCTCATTCTTATTGGAGGTCTCACTAGTACTTTATACATGGTTGGAGGTTGGGTAGATGACAGAGGAAGAGAAAGTAATGGTTACTATCCACCTTTTACAAATGGGAGCCAGAGTCATGAACAGACGCAGTCTAGCCCCAAATCCAATGTCTTTTCTTCTACACTACATTGCTAACTACTAAGGTTTCTCTGTTGTTTGAGTTGGGCCACTCTTCTGCCTAAAAGGGATGAGGAAGAGTGAGAGTTTAGCAACCCAGCAGGCCTTGTCTATGGAACCACATCTATGGATTTGGGTCGAATATCTTCCTCCATGCTTGGGAGAAATGTACAGCGGCTGAAAAAGATTCTAGTTGTTTCCCACAGACAAAACTTTAGATGATTCAGAGGCTTGAAATGCCCTTCCTTTCTCCTCTTTCTCCTTCCTTCTTTCCTTCCTCGCTTCCTTCCTGCCTGCCTTCCTCCCTTCCTTCTTTCCTTCCTTTTTCTTTTTTGGTTTAATAATATTTACCATAAAAAATTTAAGAATATTAAAGTGTTTCAAGCAAAAAGAGAAAAAATTTGCCCCTTTTGTCCTTTACATACATCTATTCCAACCCTTTAGAAGTAGTAGTTTGATGAGTATTTAGGGGGATGTGTGTGCATGCATGTGTGCGTGTGTGTGTGTGTACATGTATGTGTATGTGTGTGTACATGTATGCACACACACGCACTTTGCTTCCAGGCCCCTAGTAACGTTCCTTTCCTTGGGAATGGCCCAAGATACACAGAGAGAGATCTCTGGAGACTCTGAAAAATATTCTATATATTACCTACAATTCTTGAACATGCTCATTGATCCAGAAATAGGCAAATGACCCAAGTCAAGACAGTCAGTTTCTCTCTCCAATAGAGTATCAGAGGGACTGGGAGCTAGGCGCTAAGCCACTTCAATGGTAGTGCTCTGAAGAAAAGATCTGTGTAATGCTGCCACTGAGGCCTAGATGTTGCCCTGGGTCTTTTCCTTTCCTTTCCTAAATCTTGATAGTCTAATATTTGACATTAATTTATGAGCTATCTCAGTACTCATCCAAAAAACAATTGTACTTTTTGCTCAAGCTAATCAAAACCAGTTTTTCTCTCCTGCAATCACAAAGTCTTAATGTATATACACATAAACATTGAATGTTCCTAAAATGGGATCATAGAATTTATGTTCTCAAATTTCTTTCTCCCCATTGTACTATGAATCATCAATATAATTCTACACAGGTGCATAATAGATTTGCTTTATTCTTTTTAGGAACTGTACAGTCTTTTGTGTATGTATGTACTATAATAACACATTTATCTAGCCCTTTTTCATAGGTTATTTCCTGTTATTGCCATGAAAAACAATGCTGACTGCAGAAAGGGGTTTATGGGAAGCTGGAGAAGACATGACTCCTTTCTGCTGTACTCCTAACTCCAATCATTCTGCCTCTCTTGAGACAAATAGCTTTATGAGGCTTTAGATACCTAGCCTCTTTATGAGGCTCTGTAAAAGTTCCAGCAAAAAGAATTTTGTACTCCGTGGACTGGGGAAGCTAGCTGGAGAATCCTTTCCACCCATAGTCCCCACCCCCGAGAGCTTTGCATAAAGCAAGGAATTCTGTGAAAATCTTCGTCTCAGAGATCAGTGGCCCTCAGTCTCACATCAGTGTGCCACATCTCCCTGGCTCCTGGGAGACCTAGAGGAAGTTGGCCCAGTGGGCAGAGTCCTCCCTGATCCCGAGACTGGGAGAGTACAGGATGATGAGAGTACAGGTGATGCCAAGGGGCCTGCAGCCTGCTAGCTTCTTCACTGCAGCCTCTCGGGAGAAAGAGCTGCACCATCTTCCAACACCTGTGGGAATGCTGTCTTGAAAACACTACACAGCCAGTCATGAGCCGAGGAAGCAGACAAGAGCAATGAATACAGCCATGAGATGGTCTGACAAAGAAAGGAAGACCACTCAGGTCAACCAGAACACATGCCCAGTAAAATCAAACTGAGGAGACACGTAAAAAATTGATCAAAGAAGGAGTACTCAAGGAGACGTAAGTAATCAGACACTCTCTCTCTCTCTCTCTTTCTCTCTTTCTGGAGCTAAAAATACGATTTTCCATCTAAACAATTCAGTAGATAAATTGAAGGAGATTTACTAATTATCTGGTAAATCAAATTGGAGAATCATCTCAAAATATAGATAAAAAATTAAAAAGAAGAAAATCCTTAGGGAAGGGTAAAAGACTTGGAGGGTGCATCAAGGGTATCAAACTAACAAATAATAGAAGTTCCAGAGGAGCTAAAGGAACAGATGGAGGAGAGGCAATAATTAAACAAATTAGAAGAACGTTTCCCTGCAATGAAGAAAAATCTGAGTCTGCAAATTGAAAGGGCTCACCAAGCTCCAGGAATGATTGATGAGAAAACATACACATTTAGGCATGCTAAAATTCTTGAATTCTAAAGATAAAGAGAAAATCTTACATGCTTCTAGAACAGAGGGAAAAACACTACCTACAAAAGAAAAAGAATAATATTCGTATTAGCCATACAGATGACTAACAGAAAGAGCAGCAGCCCAAGAACCCTATGCTTGCCAAGCTCTCATTCATCCGACTGAGCTGGCAAAGCTGTTTATGGACATGCCAGAATTCAGAGTGCATATATTTCATGTAACCCACAATCCCCAGTATGGCATAAAACAGCATTTCTCAACTTTCAAGTGCATTTAATGACCTGAGGATTTTGTCAAAATGCAGAATTCAATTCAGCAAGTCTAGGATGAAGATCAGAGATCCTGCATTTCTAGTAAGTTCCGAGGTGCCGTCCGTGCTGCTGGGGATGGACCACTGGCTCTTAGGGTGATCCTTTGGGTTCCAGTCTTGGCTCTACCTCTTCCTGGACATGTGAACTTGTTCTTTAAGTTTTCAATGCTTCCGTTTCTTAATCTGTAAAGTGCTTCATTTTCTTCGTCTGCCTCACAGAGTTGTAAAGATTAAATAACACATGTAAACTTCTTCAATTGTGCCTGGCACAAAGTAAGGATTCAATAAATATTGGCTGTTAACCTAATGGTAGATGCTCTGGGAATTTGTAATATAGGTGTTAAACAGGGGGTTTTAGAACAGAAGCATCAAGCTACAAAGGCAATCGTACCATTGTAAATCGAAGTATTAAATGGTCTCTGCAAATCTCAGACACTGAGGAGGGGAGAGGGGCTGGGCACCAGTGCTGCCAAGGCCTCATCTGGGAAATACTGAGGGGAGAGGGAGGAAACAAATGTATTCAGAGCTATTTTAGAATTCATCTAGTGGGAATAATTACTGGCTTATTTTCAGATAGTAGAGAAAAATGTCTATGAGCATAGGAGTTGAGAAGATATCTGTTGACAGGATATAAAAGAATACTAGAATTTCCATATTACCACAAGAAAATAAAATGGACTGAATAGAAAATTTGTCAAACCAGCAAGAAAAGCTGAAGAGTAAAGTCAAATATTAATCTTTAGAATCTTGCAAGAAAATCTAAGAAATGCAAAGTCCACTGTAGGGTCAAAGGAGACCTTCTTGACTAATCTTGATAACCCGGACACTGCCTCCACTCCCCAGGCCTATTTGACTACATAAAAATGGCAAATTGGAGAAAATATTCATAAACATATATAATAATGAGAAAGATTGGTTTGCTGATCACTAAATATATTTCTTTTCCTCAAGAGACACACTCCTTTTTCCCCATCACATTTTTATAGCTTTATTGATACACAATCAATATACAACAAACTACACATATTTAAATTGTACAAGTTGATGAGTGTTGACATATAACACACCTATGAAACCATTACCACAATCAAGATAAAGAACATAACTATCACCCCCAAAAGGTTTCTTGGTGCCCCCTGTGTAATCCATTCTTCTCTCTCCACCCCACCCCCATGGGGCTTACATATAGATTACAGTTTTCGACCTTCCCATAGGCTATGGCCAAGCACCTAGGTGCTGCGTAAAGGAATGTGAGTGGAAGTGAGAGCATTCCTCCAGACCTGGCCCAAGAAACCTTTCTGTATTCCCTTATGTGCAGGCTGCGTGATGACAGCCCAAGGTGAACTAAGGAGCCACTGTTGAAGATGGCAGAGCCTGGGTCTTTGAATAACTGGGTAGAGCAGAGTATCCCTATTTCATTGTCAATAAACCTCTATTCTGTTAAATCACTGAGATTTTGGGTATTTGTTATGGCAACGTAGTACTACCTTAGCTAATACAATAATATTCATGGAGCTCTTACAAATGGACAAGAAATGATCAAACAACCCAGTGGAAAAAGATTAAGAAGAGTCAATTCATAGAAGAGCAAATCCAAATTATAAATACATGAAACATATGAAAAATGGTCACATACTAGTAAGTAAGAAAATTCAGTAGAGGAACACAGACTAGTATCCATTAAAGAGAATAACAAGACTTATTCGCAGGGGTAAAAGGGAAAAGATACTCAAACACTAGTGATGAAAATGTGAGTTGCTACAGACTTTTTGAAAAATTAATCTGGCAATATATAGTAAAATGGAAAATATAAATACCCTACTTTAGTAATTCTACTCCTGGAAACCTAACCCATGGAAATAAAGGATAAAGGATAAAAAATACCTTTGCAAGAGAAGGTTTATTACAGATGTGTGTACAACAAAAACAATTAAAACACAGCTGGAAACAAAAGGAATACATATTAGTAAAGGAATGGTTGAATAAATGGTAAAATATCCACTTCAAGGAAAGTTATGTTGCAAATTTGAAAAAAAATAAATTAGAATTAAATCAGATAACAAGGATTTCCATGAAGTTTTGTTGACTAAGAAAAGGAAAATGCAGAAAAGTACATATAACACAAATGCATTTCCATTTAACAATGACCAAAACCTTTCAGTATATGTGTATATATATGCACATGTGTTCATGTGTATGTGTTTGTGTTTGTGCGTGTGTGCGTGTGTGCATTTAAGAGTAACAGAAGACATTAAAACATGATTTTACCTAGTATGGTTGGGGGCAGGTAAAGTAAGATGAATTTTGGTTCCTTATAATGTCTACAACCAAATCCCCAGGACCTGTGGTATCAATTTATATTGCAAAAGGGACTTTGCAGTATGATTATGTTAAGGATCTCCAATAGGGGGATCACCCTGAATCATCCAGGAGGCCCAGAACTGTAAGAAAATAAATTTCTGTTTTAAGCCACTACATTTGTGGCAGCTCTTTACAACATCAAAAGGAAACTAATATGGGGTGATATTGGTAGAGGATGTGTTAGGCAAAAATCCAAAATGATTCTCTACCCTTGTACAATCCTCACCCCTTGAGAGTGGGTGGAACTTGTGAATATGATGAGATATCACGCCTGTGATTATCTTATGTGGCAACAGTACATTTTTGCAGATGTAATTAAGGTTTGACTTTGAGATCATCAAAAGGGAGATTATCCTGAGTGAACCAAGTCTAATCAAATGATCCCTGAGATCAGATCTGAGAAATGGCAGAGATTTTTGCTCCTGCTGGCATTGAAGAAGCTAGTCACCATGAGTTCTCCAGCCACTAGGGAGTGAATTCTGCCAATGACCACATGAGTTTAGAAGATGACCCCCGAGCCTTGGATGAGCCTGCAGCCCCAGATGACACCTTGACTGCAGCCTGAGACCTTGAGAAGACGACATAGCTAAGCTATGCCCAGACATCTGACCCAAGGAAACTGTGAGATAATAAATGGATATTGTTTCCAGCTCCTGAGCTAAAAAAGAGAGTGAAAAGATAAAACAATGGGAAGATCAGGGGAAGAAAGGAACCACAGCAGTAAAAAATAAGATTAATTATAGTTATATAAGACTGTATAGATGTGTATAAAGTAAAAATAAATATTTTAAAATGAAAAAGAAATCTAATACACATTTGAAAATTTGAAGAACAATTGTAGACTGAATTTAGAAGATTTTGGAGGAGTTGTGTATGAGAAAGAGAAGGTAAAGGTATTCGTGCTGCTGTAATATGCGATATGGGGAAAGACAGAAGGGGAAAGGATTTTCAGAAGTTTAGCTGCGGGTCGTAAGTAGAATTCCCTTTGGTGCATACTTTGGAGGTTTCAGTGGAGTTTTCATTGTATTCAGTGATTTGGGGATTCACTGGTATTTCTTTTGGATATAAGATAACGCTGAGACTGCCTGGGAAGTAGCTCTTTATTCTACAGATGATATGTGGAGCCATCTTATGCAAGTGTATCAATGGGATAGATTCTTACAAGTAGAATTGCTGAGTCCAAGAATATGTGCATTAAATTTTGATTAAATCTTTATATTTTCAATCTTGGTCTTCATAAAAAGCCTATACCAATCTATAGTCCCCTCTACATAGGAATGAGAGAGCCCATTTTCCTATGGCTTGCTGTAGTATTATAAATATTTATAATATTGCTTATTATAAATATTAAAGATTTTTGCCCATAAGGCAAAAAAGGGTAGGAGTACATTTTTCTGATAAGCAACAGCCATTTGTACTATTTCTCTAAATTGTCTGTTCATAGCCTTCCAGCCTGAAATGATTGTTGTCAAACTAAAGGCAAATCATCCACCGTGGGACACAGCAATAGAAAAACCTTCCCCTTCCAGCAGTATCACCGTGGAGCAGTGAAGGACTAAGTATCACACCATCTAAGCTATTCTGTTACTCTCAGAAAGCTGCTTTGGGAAAAAATTGTGGTGAGTAAAACAGTAAAAATATTCCTGCCTACTAATGTATGTGATGCAACACAAATGAATCATTAAAATCATTGTAAGAATAGCTCTCATTTAAATATATAAAAGTCAGCAGGGAATTTTTTTTCAGGATTTGCTACAATAATCTACATTGACTTAATGTCTTGTCTCTTGCAAGGTTCTAAAAGCTTTGCCAAATTTATCTTGTTCACCTGCCTTGCTCTGCTAACTTTAAAAGGAGCTGGATCTACAGTGTTGAAACTTCATAGGGTAAGATTTAGTTATGTTTTTCTTAAGAATCACTGGATAAACCAACATGGATAGCTCGTTCACTCATTCAAAAAATATTTAGCACTGATTATGCACTAGGCATTCTGTAAGATTGAGGACACAGTGTTGGACATAAATGACATACATCCTGCCTTCATGGATTTACAATTTACTGGGAGAAGTCAGTTAGGTAAACAGACCATTATTATATGGTGTAACAGTTGAGGAAGTTCATTAAAACCTGAAAGATAATTGGAGGTGTCTGGTTTAGGATGGGTACAGGGAAGCGTGCTCCAAGCAGAGGAAACCACATGCCTTTTATTAAAGAATTATGACATAATATTTCCTAAGCATGCACATCCTGGCATGGAATCAATGACAAATTCTTGTGGACATTTTAAGAACCTCAATATAAAAGTCTCAGGATTGTTTTCAAAGTTTCTGTTTCACCAGAATCTCTGCCCTGTCAGCCAGAAAACGGTTTTACTAGGGCAATTGGAAGTTCTTGCCTGCCCTATAATCATTCATTTGGCATTTATAGAGCATCTTCTCCGTGCCTGTTTATGTGCTGGACATTGTGAATACCTAGCTGAATCAGACACCATTGCTGCCCTCAAGGGCCAATAGTCTCATTAGCAGGTGGGGAAGAGATAGACAAATAAATAACTATAATTCAACGTAAGTACTGTACAAGAGGAGGTATGTATATTATGAGGTGAGAATAAAAGGACAGCATGAACTCACTCCTCCAGGGAGTTAGGCAAGAACTCACAGATCTTGGTGAGTAGCTCTCTACCAGGACATCAAATTGGGAAAGCGTTTGTGTTTAGTTTTTTGACAGAAGGGACACAAAGACTGATAAAGGAAAAATGTGTGCAGGAAAAGTTAACAGCATGGCTGTGGCTGGAGAATAAGGTGCATGGTAGGCAGCAGAGAGAAACAGAAAGATAAGCAGTAACCTCTTGGTAAGGATCCTGACTGGGTTTGTGATGATGGAACAATAATGTTTCGACTGTTATCACCAAGAGGGAAGGGTTAATGTGTTACACAGGATGTGTCATGGCAACCAGGCATCTGTGCAGAGGGCACTTATTTTCAGAGCCCACTCCAAAGAAAAAGTAATCACTCAAGCCAAAAGATGTTTAATCTACTCTTCCCTCCCCACTCGTCAATTATAGCTCCAAATAATGCTGATCCAAGACGGATACTGCATACCCCAGAAGTGCCTTAGATTTGCCCAAGGCCAATCATTCCTGAGGCTAAATTTCAGAAGCTAAGGATTATTTGCAAAAGTCATTAAATTAAGAGGTAAAAGTGAGCATTCCTGCACAGGAACCTAAGAATAAAATAGTGAGAAGCATGCAGAAGGCGGCTGGTGAATGTTACTACCAGTTTCTTAGCGAGGCTCAACTAGAGACAAATACAGCAAGCTATTATATATCCCCTTGATGGGTAGCTGGATGTAACCATATATATAATAAACTTTGTAGAGTTTTCAGTTCAAAGTGTGGCTTTAGTCGTCATCTTTGCCATCTTCATAAATTCCCTAGCTAAACAACTCCTCTGGATATTGTTTTGTATGTAGGTGTCTGTCCTGAGCAGACAGCCAAGAGTCTAGTGTTCAGAGTGAACAAACAGGTAACAAGGCCCCCGTCCAGACTGCTGTCTGGATGTGTTGCCTGCCATACCAGTTTGAGGTGCTTGGACTTTATCCTGTAGGCCAGAAATTCCTTATCTCTGCAGTAAATGCTCTATACAGATACTGACCTCTCAGACCTTGGGATAACCAGGTAGGACTTGGGACTGTCATAGCCCTGGAGTATTATTTTTCAGTCACAAATAATCTCTTTGATTTAGCTCCGTATGTGCCTAAAAATGTTACTGTTTCCTGTGTCTTAAGAGGTGAAAAGACCAGCAAGCACTCCTGCAATGGGGAACTGTCACAAACTCGACAATTCCCTCTATTACCCTGAAACATAGGTACCCCCAAATTTAATGCTTTGGATGTCCCTTTGGACCAGAGAAATATGCATGTAGAACAGAAGACCTGGGACCTCCACACTGGGATAATGAAGGCAGATTATCAGGGAGGATTGAGAGCAGAGAGGTGAAGTCATCATTAAATTACGCTTTGAGATGCAATTACATGAAAGATAGTGAATAGCTGCTATCCATCTCTTCTCAGAAATGAAATGGAACTGTGTTTAAACTGCAGCCTAAGGAATTAATGTTAGATACAAGGATACAACAGAACCAATTCCATGCTCCCAAGACACATGTGTTTACAGTATGGGAAGCCTACTTGTGTACCTATCATAGTCTGCTTTGATTTGAATTCATTGTGTATTCATTTGCCATGCTTATTCATGCTTGTAGCCACAGTGTCTAACACAGTGCCTCACATGGAGTAGGCTCTCAGTAAATATTTGTTGCATTGCATTAACTTGTTAAGTGATGGTGATCAGGAAAGACAGGCTGGTGTTCTCTGAAAGTTATTAAATACAGAACAGATTTACTCACTTGAAATGTCTTAGGAATCATGGATCACAGAACCATGATGTATTCTCTTACTCATTTTTATTTCTCACATCTCCATCTCCCAAGTTCTAAACTAAGAAATTTATATTTCCTTCCATGGAGATGGTTGACTTGCTGAATTTTCAAGAGGAATATCGTATCTATTATGTTCCTTTGAGCTTAAATCTACGAGATGTCCTTTAGTATAGATACGATCTATAGTTGAAGATTTCCCATTCTGTTTGCTACACGTTTTGAGTACATTATGGTGTTCCTGATTATTCGGTTGCAAGTTTTTCACATTCTTGTGCTGCCATCTTGCCCCCTCCCTGACTACACACTCTACCTGAGTTGGACAAGGGACCAATTAATGTGTTGTTTTATCTACTGTATGTACTTTCCTTATCTTGAAATAGGAAAAGAAAAAAATGAGAAAACATCGTCTTTGCTACTTGTCTGAGTTTAAACAATCTTATAACTTTACTAGGACTTAGAAAAAAAGCAAACTAAATCATTGGTGATCAATAAAACTGTGATTTGTATTATAATGCCACAAGTCTTAAAACCCGCTATATCAGTCAGGGTCCTGGCAGGGAGCAGATGACACACTCCAGGAATAACTGAGGAGAGTTTAATGAGGGGGTAGTTTCACAAAAAGGGGGCAGAGTCACGGGAGCCAATAAGCAACAGTGAAGCACCCAGGAATGAGTCCCACTGGGGAGCCGTACCATCCATAGAATTGGAAGGGCAAAATTAAGGACCTGATGGAAGCTAAGCTCTGAGAGAGGGGCTTCCTGATAGGAGCTGTGGTCTTAAGTAGAGGAACACAATGGCCAAAGCCTGGCAGGAGGTAAATAACCCATTCCTCTCTCCTCACACCTTCTAATCTTCTGATGGTGGCACCCATTGGCCAAACCCAGTGGGAGGTCTGCAGATACCTGCCTCCTAGAATATAGAAAATGGGGGGAAAGGGTAAAGACTATTTCTAGAGGGTCCAAAAATACACAGCCAGTCACTGTATCTGTCATGGTATGGTGACAACCCCTACATGGCAAACCCCTACTTAGAATCATTCAAGAGGTCACCTGCAAAGCATCTATTTACAATACTGTACATTACATAAGGGAACACAAGGGATAGGGCAGTAACGTGGAGTTAGTAGAAGTGAGGCTGCTACTACTCCAGCCCCAAAGAGACAAGGGGATAATGCTGTTACCAGAACTTGGAAAGAGTATGTAGGAGAAGCTGCCTTGAGAGAAACACAAAGCTTTGTAACCGGCCTAAGGGAGGGGCCAGGTGCGTGGACACCCTGACCTCCTCCTCATGCCTTTTAGGCTCCCACCAGGGATTCCTATTGTTCAAAGCAAACTAGAGGCCAGAAGGCAAGGGAGTCCTTGTGACCTGTCCATATAAGTCAGCACCCTCCTCCCCTGCCCCAGTGAAGAACAAAGTGGAGAAGAGTGACAAGTGAATCTAGAGGAACCAAAGACATCTGGCATGCCCGCTTACAACTAAGTCACTAACTTTTCCCTCCTTCCCTCCCTTTCTTTCCTTTCTTCCAACAAACTTTATTAACCTTTGTGCCAAGCACTGTGCTAGATGCTCTCACATAAATTATTTTTTAACGCTTAAAACCTCCTTTGAAGGCAGGGGATGTTATTTTTCCCTAAGCAAGCATCCTCTATTGTGTTGATCTCTCAGTGATTTTCAACTGTTTTAATACAAGAGCTCTTAAAAAAATAAAACCTCACTGGAAACCTAATGTATGAAACCAATAAACCAATATTTCTTAGCAGAAAATTTAAAATATAAATTTACTTTTCCTTATTATTAGGTTTACCAAGGAGAACAGTAACAATATTTTTGATAAACACAAGTTTGAAATCTATTTTACTGCCCTAGGTTGGCACCAGCAACCACAAACATTGACAGTCTCCCTGAAACTGACAATCGCTGATATAAGTGACTAGGAAAACATGAAGCTTTAACTTTCAAATCTACAACTCCTCAGCAAAGCCTCTTTTTTTTTTTTTTCTTTTTTCTTTTTAATCAAAATCTGATTACTAAAACACATGAGATGCAACTGACAGCTATACTTTTCTGGTCACCTGTTCAGGAAATATCTCATCCCTCTGAAAACTCAGCCTTTACGCCTCAGTTATCGAACACTTTGGAGCAGCTTAGCCCAGGAAATGAAGGCTCTTGTTAAAAACATAGAGATTTAGGAAGCCAGGACGTGATTAACCATGTGGCATTTTGCCAAATGAGCAGTTAACAACCAGGGCCAGGAAAACAAGTGCTGATTAGTAATCCCTGGGCTTAAAAAAGCGGTTTAGACCCAATCCTAACAATTCACTGTGACAGACCAGAAAATTCCTAGCCTATTGTAGCTGGAACTGTGCTGCCTTTAAAAAAGTATTAGTCTAATCAAAATGTATTCATCAGGGCTTCTACATGTTTTTTTAAAAAACCATGATTATTTACATTTAAATTTAGTACACTAGAAATCTCATAGGTGTGCTCTAGAAAGCATAAAATTAAACTTTGAATGTACTTTATTTTTTATTTTTATAGATTTGAAAGGTAGACATGCAGGTTTGTTACATGGATATATTGTGTAATGGTGAGGTTTGGGCTTCTAGTGTACCCACCACCCAAACAGTGAACATTGTACCGAACAGGTAATTTTTCAACCCTCACCCTCCTCCCACCTTCTCCACTTTTGCAGTCCCCAGTTTTCCCAGTTTTATAATTTCCCTCTGTATGTCCATGTGTATCCATTGTTTAGCTCCTGCTTATAAGTGAGAAAATGCAGTATTTAATTTTCTGTTTCTGAGTTATTTCACTTAGGATAATGGCCTCAAGCTCCATCCATGTTGCTGGAAAGGACATGACTTCATTCCTTTTTATGGCTGCATAGTATATATATATATATATATATATATATATCACATTTTCTTTATCCAGTCAACTGCTGATGGACACTTAGATTGGTTCCATGACTTTGGTACTGTGAATACAATCTACTCATGATGTTTTTAATGGTTAATATTTTTTAATGCTTTGATGTTGAATTTAGTTATTCATTCATTTAACACATATTTGAGTGTTGGCCATGTATCAAGATGTGTTCTAAATACTGGTGATAAGTCTCAGTGGGCTAATCCAGGAAGAACACAGACTCTGAAGTTGATCAGAATTGGGATACCAGTTTTAAATACATTTGAGTGCAAGAAACAGAATGCCAAGCTTACACTGGCTCAAATTATCCTTTTTATTTCTGTCCAATCAATAGAAGTCTGGAAGAAAGTCACTGCTGACTGTGGTTCAGGGGCTTGGCCATGAGGGGCCACATCTCTGCAGTGCTCTTAATCCTTCTCTCATATTCATCACTTCATGGTGACCAGATAGCTGTGAGGGAAGCAGAGACATGAGGAATGAGTTGGTAGTGGTGGTAGTGTTGGGAAGAGGAGTTATGCATATTTTAGCTGGGTCATGTTGAGTCAAGAGACTCCATGATGTGATGACACATGACACATGTGTTCTGTGGCCAATGAGAGATACAGAACTTTATTTAAGGACAGAAGTCAGAGTTGATGAGGCAAGGTAGTGTGATCCCCAGTGTTGGAGATGGGCCTGGTGGAGGTGTTTGGGTCACAGGGAGGATTCCTCATGAATGGCTTGGGGCCATCCCTATGGTAATGAGTGACTTCTTCCTCTGAGTTTACCCAGAGAGCTGGTTGTTTAAAGGGTGTGGCACCTCCTCCGCTCTCGCCATGTGAAGTGCCTGTTATCCCCTCACCTTCTGCCATGATTCTAAGCTTCCTAAGCCCTCACCAGAAGCCAAACAGATGTTGGCACCATGCTTCTTGTACAGCCTGCACAACTGTGAGCCAAAATAAACTTCTTTTCTTTATAAATTACCCAGCCTCAATCATTCCTTTATAGCATTGCAAAATGGCCAAACACATCCCCTCCTACCTAGTTCTAACCAACAGAGGCAAAGGACAGCCATTTACACTTCTGTGGCCTTCCAAAGTCATCTCTGTCCACAGAGTAATGGGAAGTTCCTTACACTACTGCAGCACCAAAGGAAGTGGGGTGGTGGGGGAAAACCAGGCAAATTATCAGTGACTGAGTGATTGTAAAAAGAGGTTAGAGTTCAAGGAAATTAGGAGATTGTGATTGGAGAACACTATGGAGTTCAAATGTGGTCTTTCACATGGAAAGAACAGAGCCAAAACATTGCTAAGATGATGAAATTGAATGAAAGATCTTTGTCTCTCTGTATCTTCACTTGAAAGGAGAACGTTAACCTTTTCCACAGGAAAAAAAAAAAAAAAAACAGAGGTGGTTACTCTAATCTCACAGAATTCTGCCTCTTTTAACATTGGAAAGTCACCTACTAGTCACCTAGTCCAGGCTGTCACCTCTTCCAAAACTGCCTTGGCAGCTGGCTGTTTGGCATTACCCCAGGCACTCATGGGGATGGATGCTCATTACTTGGTGAAGTAGTTCATTACTTTCTGGGCAGGCCTGATTTTTAGACAATTGTCCTTGACATGCAATTGTCATTTGCCTCCCCGTAGCTTTAATTTATTGGTCCCAGTTTTATCTTCAGGTGCTTCATGAGTAGATACTTTCCTTTTCTCAAATGAAGGAGCTTCCAATGCTTCAATGCTCTTTTCAGATTTCCACTAAGAATTTCTTTTTATTTGAGATTGAATATCCTAGCTCTTCAACCTTCCCTTTAGTTCCATGGCTTTGGAACTCCTCACCATGCTGGTCTCTATCTCTCAGTTGATCATGCAAGCATGAGGCACCCAGAGCGGAAGACAGCATTCTGTCTACAGGTTGAGTGGCATGGAGAACACTGGGACAACTCCCTCTCTGAAGTTGGACACTTCAACTACTATAGCCCAAGACTGCATTTGTCTCTCTAGCATGATGAGGCTATAACCCCATCTTCTGGGATTTTAGTGTACTACCACTTAGCTCTGTTTTCTTCTTGTGGTTTTGCATGGTACACATGAAATTTATCCCGACTTCTCCTTGTTTTATGACCTGGGTTAAATTCCACCCCCGTTTCTTACCCATGGGAAATTTCTCATTACCAAGAACCATGATTTCTGCTTCTACTTCCCTAACTGAAGTATTAGTTCAGTTTAGTTTGGTGATATTTATTGCATCATGTGTCAAGAATTGTATTTTGTGCTAAGATGGAGTGAGGGGATACGGATGAATTAGAGCACAATTACTACCCTAGGACGGATTGCTGGCTGGAGGGAGAAGACACCCACATACACACACTGTTACAGTGTGACATAGGAAGAGCTGTGCCACATAAGCACAGTGACTACGGGGCCCAGATGGGGAACTCTTGGCCCAAAGTAGAAATTCAGGGAAGGAGTTCCAGAAATAGAAGTATTTTGAACAGTAACAATTAAGGGGTATCGAGAAGAATGTGGAAAGACAGAAAAAAAAGGAAAGAACAAAGTCAAGGAGGCAGGAAGCACAATGGTGTGCGTGAGAAGCTACAGGCTATTTGGCAGTGCCAGAGCACCAAATACTAGAAAAGGAGAGGCAAAGTCATGAAAACCTTACTTTCAAGCTAGGGCTTGACTCTGTAGGCAATGGGGAACCTTGAAATGTTTCAAGAAGCTGTAGCAGGGGGAAGGGGGAGTAATCAGATTTGCATTTATCACTCTGCTCTCTGTAGAAAGAATATATTTTGATGTGGCTAACCTGGAGATAGGCAAATAGGTTGGGAATAATTAGGAGTCTAATGTGTTATTTCAAGTAAGAGATGTTGAGGACCTTAATGAAGACGTGGTAGTAGTACACACAGTGTAACAGATGCAGTTGGAGGCCTTGGTTGTGGAAAGCTGTGAATGGCAGAGAGCAACTAACAACCAAATTCCAGATTAATTCCTAGAGATCTATATCAAATGGCTAGGAGGATGGTGATAAAACTAGCTGAGAGGGTGGAGAAGATGTTTGGAAATCATGAGTTCAAGCTTAGACATGTGGAACTTTAATTGCTTACTGAACATCCAAGTATAACATCCAGTAAATAATTGTATTCATAAATCTGACTGTCACAGGAGAAACCAGACTGAGAGATGGGGATCTTCAGTTCCTCAGTGGAAGTCAAGATCATGCGAAGAGATGAGCTGGTACAAGAAGAATATATAGAGGAATAGCCAAAGGGCCAGTGTATAACCATTAAGCATACAGTTATTTAAGACAAATTTTCCAAATAAGTACAGCATGATTTCCTTGGTTGACAGAGCCAAATTAGACTTTGTCCCCAACTTTTAAAAATCAGGGAATTTTACCTGAAAATGAAGATTTCCAGATTCTCTTAAGACCAGGAGCTCTGGCTCCACTGGGCTTGCATTTTCATGTAGCAACATTCCACCAGAGCTGAGTAGCAGTTTCCTTCTTTGAATGAGATACCTGTTCTCCAATTCTTTACTGTCTCCACTGTCTTTAAAACACCAAGGCCAATGTCAACTTCTATTAATCATTACGTTGGTGCTGCTACTTCTTATAGCTGTTTCATTTTTTAAAAATATTTCTTGCCTGGCCTGATAGACATTTGAGTTTTTAATTCCTGGCATAAAAGATGAGCAAAGTTAAGAGGATCACATTAGGGAGATGAAGAAGCATGGTCAGAGAAATGGGGAGAAATCAGGAAAGAAATGTTCTAGTTGTTAAGAAATTTCAAGAATGAGAAGTTCAATAGTGTCAAGTACTAGAGAGAGGCTGAGGAAGGTAAGAATTGAAGTGCCTGGATTCCTCAAGAATCTAAAACTAGAAATACCATTTGACCCAGGAATCCCATTGCTGGGCATATACCCAAAGGATTATAAACCATTCTGTGATAAAGACACATGCACATGTATGTTTATTGCAGCACTATTTGCAATAGCAAAGACTTGGAACCAACCCAGATGTCCATCAATGATAGACTGGATTAAGAAAATGTGGCACATATACACCATGGAATATTATGCAGCCGTAAAAAAGGATGAGTTCATGCCCTTTGCAGGGACATGGATGAAGCT
Organism: Theropithecus gelada; assembly: GCF_003255815.1. NCBI lineage: Eukaryota > Metazoa > Chordata > Mammalia > Primates > Cercopithecidae > Theropithecus > Theropithecus gelada. The sequence continues at coordinate 141,212,304 of NC_037669.1, forward strand.
GGAAACCATCATTCTCAGCAAACTAACACAGGGACAGAAAACCAAACACCACATGTTCTCACTCATAAGTAGGAGTTGAACAATGAGAACACATGGACACAGGGAGGGGAACATCACACACTTGGGCCTGTGGGGGGTGGGGGATTATGGGAGGGATAACATTAGAAGAAATACCTAATGTAGGTGACAGGTTAATGGGTGCAGCAAACCACCATGGCACGTGTATACCTATGTAAAAAACCTGCACATCTGCACGTGTAACCCAGAACTTAAAGTATAATTTTTAAAAAAAGAACTCAAGTGCCTGTTGGGTTTATCAATATGAACAACACTGGAGACCTTTAGAGAATCATTTTTAGCACAGCGATGGATGTTGGAAGTGAGATCTCAGGGATGTGAGGAGTGAATGGGAGATGAGCAAATGGAGACAAGTTAATTTTCCTCTCCAGAAATTTTGACTGGAAAGGGAGGAACAGGGCCAGGTGCAGTGGTTCATGCTTGTAATCCCAGCACTTTGGGAGGCCAAAGTGGGCGGATCACAAGATCAGGAGTTCGACACCAGCCTGGCCAACACAGTGAAACCCCATCTCTACTAAGAATACAAAAATTAGCTGGGCATGGTGGTGGGCGCCTGTGATCCCTGCTACTCAGGAGGCTGAGGCAGGAGAATCACTTGAATCTGGGAGGCAGAAGTTGCTGTGAGCCAAGATCACGCCACTGCACTCCAGCCTGGGTGACACAGCTGGTCTCAATCTCTTGACCTTGGGATCTGCCCGTCTCGGCCTCCCAAAGAGCTAGGATTACAGGTGCAAGCCACTGCACCTGGCCTTATTCCTTCTTTTAAAAATGATTTAACCTTCATGTGAACATAATAGGGCACCACTAAGCATCAAGACTAGGCCTATTTTGCTGACAAAACAAAAGTGAAAACAAGCTGAGAGATTTAAAACTTTCTTCAACCAGTGGTCATGGGCCCCTCACCTATGCTGTGTTTCTGAAAATTAAGAAAAAAATCTGTAAATAAAGTTTCATTTAATTCATTATTATACAAAATAACCTTCTCTGACTATGAAAGTACCAAGACCTTGCAACACACTTCCCTTCCTCAAGGAGCACACTGACAAGGACACTGAGAACACATGTGTGGCCACAAGGTTTTTGGTTATGCTGACGTCAGCATGTTCCTTAGCTGGGGACTGTTAGCACTCCCTAAATATCCCCCAGGTATTCCTTCAGAGTTTTTTTGATGTTATTTTGTCTTGTGTTCTTCTTGTTGTCGTTTTTTAAATGGCAGCTTTGTTGAGACCCACCCCAGTTGTTGTGTAGTACTCTAAGCTACCCCACCACCATCTGCCAGCTGGATTGCCTCCTTCATTCCTTTGATTAGAAAAATTCTAGAGTCCCCAACTGTGTCATGGGTCCCCAAGATCATCCCAGATTTGGTGTTCACTAGAGGACTCGCAGGACTCAGCTAAGTCACACCCCTGTGACTCATTGCAGTGAAATGATACAAAGAAAGGTCAGCAAAGGAAAAAGGCACACAAGGTGAAGTCAGGAGGAAACCAAGCACACGCTTCCAAGAGTCTTTTTCCAGCAGACTCATACAAGACATGTTGAATTCTTCCCGCCATGAGTTGTGACAACACATGTGAAAATACTATCTACCAGGGAGGCTCATTAACGATTCAGAACCCAAGGTTTTTTGGTAGCTGGTCACATTGGCACCCTCTGCCTACCACATACTGAATTTCAGACTCCCAGAAGGAAAGCAGGTGTTTGACAGAAACCATATTGTTTGGATAGACAGTTTAGTTACAGTGAACCATTCTTATCGCTTATGGAAAGTTTTGTGTCAGTCTAGGGAACTGTTTACTATTCAAGTTTCCAGATACCAGCCAAGGGTCAACATTGCAAGCAGCTGGTCTAAGCATTGCAGCCTCAGGCCTGCTATTGTTCATTCTTTTCTGCATACCAACATTAATAAGATATTGATTGATTACAACAAATTTACCTTGCATTACTGCCTCAGAGCTCTTATCACTAATTACAATTATAAGGTATTATATGTATATATGTATTTAATTACCTACTTGTTTATTTTCTGCCTCTACCACTAGAATGTAAGCTTATGAGGGCAAGGACTTTGTCATATTCACGGCTGTATCTTTAGCACTTCAAACAAGGCCTCCTCCATTATGGGCACTCAACAAATACTGATTGAAGGGATGAAAGAACAGATTAACAGTTCAACCTAGGATAGAGTCAGATGTGAGATTTTTGTGGAGTACTTGGCAAATACAAGTCCTTCATGGGTGGCCATGACTATCAGATCAAAGAAGGCCTGAGCCATGCTCTTCACGGGCAGTATTGTTATAGAGATTCCTGGTCTGGTGCACTTCTAAAGTCAGAGTCTCTGGAGATCTCACCTGCAGCTGTATGAAGAAGAAAGCATAAGAATGTTCTCTATCTGCACATTCTTTTCCCTTTCTCTTATTAAAAATAAACATTGTGCTGGTGAGTTTTTCCTGTGTTCCTCCCCACTCTCAGAAACAGTTCTAATGTCCAGATTAAGTATTTCCTAAGGGGAGAGAAAACTATATTCCTTTTGTAGAATGACCATCTGTGCAGCCTTGGAGAAACCCTAGAGGACTCATGAATGGAAAAGGATCTCCGGGCCAAAAATCAGTTCTCACTTAATGTCTTCTCTGGCTATTGCTCTGGCAGTTGAATGGAGTCAGGTTTTCATCTTATGTAATATGACAGGACAATTCAACTTCCATTGAGTGTAGCAAATATCCCTAGAGCTACATAGGACAGAACTAAGTGGTTACATAAACACATATGGAAACGTAAAAATTTTAAAGAGAGGCTAAGTACTCCAAGGGACATGTTACCCCCAGGGGAAATTAACAGTTAGATCAACAAGCAGAGCTCTCCTCTAAGTCACACATAGATTTCACACAGTTTATGGCCATACTACTGGAGGGGAAAATGACTTTATATACACATTTTTCATGACTTACTCTGAGAAGGAGAAAATACGCAACACCTTTTATCTCAGAATATCAGGAGACAGAAAAAGAATGACCATGGGGCATACTAGTTAGGGTTAGAACAAACAATGTATTAATCAGGGATTCTGCCAGAAACAGCATACTCAAAAGAACTTATTGAAAGGGATTTAATTAAGCGACTAGTTACAAAGGTATGGACAGGTTAAGGGAACCAACAAAGGATGATGAGGCCTCCAGGGACTAATAGCAACAGGAAACCTGTTCTACTTTTAGGCCTGAAGGCAGCAAAGGATGGAAGTTATGTTATCAAAACCAGCACAATCTATAGTCCTAGGAGAGAAGTCACCCAATAGGAGCTACAGCTATGTGCAGACAGAGCACGAACCATGAGGAAACTGGAGGGAGAGCACATGGAGACAGGGGGAACAAATATAAGTAGCCCAAACTCTCTTTCTTCCTACCTACCAGTTTCTTGCTGATGCCTCTCACTGGCCAAACCCAACAGGAAACCACCAGGGGCAAAGAAGTCTGTGTAAGAAAGAGCACAGGGGTCAGCTTCCCGAGGCACAGCAGGTTACAGAAGGGCCAAGAATGGGCAGACAAGGAGGAGATGGCATGTGGACAAAAATCAGCACAAATAATGCCTACTAGCCCTACTACCACTCAACTGCAGACAAGGGTTGACATTTGTTGGATGTGCTAGGCACAGTCCTATGCCCTTTACATGAATCATCCCACTGAATACTCACGATGCGATGTATTGTGAAATCAACTAAGTTGAAGCTTCAGGCCCCTCTATTGCATAGATACCTTTCAGGGACCTCAGAGGGACCCTAGCCATAAATGTACACAGTGCTTTATGGAAATTTTGCAAATGTAAGACATGTTTACCTTAATTAATTAAGGTTACTATCTCTTTCCAATCAGACTTCGCTGCTGTTATGTTTGCTTTCCTGTCAGGTGGCATTGAGTGTCTGTGGGAATTTTTGGGATATGGCTAATGGGATGTTGAGGTGGGATTACACTTAAGTTGGGTTTATTGAGAGATTTTTAGGTGGCTTTCAATCACGGCAGTGTAGAAAGGGCATCCAGGAAAACTCTTTTGTCTACTGTGCTGATTCATTATGGAATCAAGCTTCACGGCCAGGGGTCGTGGTACAAAAGTGAGATACAGTACATAATACCGGACATATGGCTACGGAGGAGACACAGGATTTGAAAAACTTGAGGCGGAAGCTAGCCTCTGTGGAATTCTAATCATAGGATGTGTGAAATTGTAAGGGGAGGGTGGAATTCTCATTGATCCCTAGACAATATGGAAGTTTTTTCTTGGCAAAAATATACTGTAAAATTCAGTGCATACACTTGTAACAGCATTGTACTTTTATTTTCCTTCTTTGATGAGAATTGTGTGAAGTAGAATAGTAGAATTTCTGTGCCTGGCGGGCATATACCAATATCAGCACTGCTTATATGCAAATCATCACAAATTCTACGTTTTATCATGTATTTTGCAGGCCACCAAGTAAAACTGAGAAAAAGATACACATAAGTATACTACAAAGTAATGTAATAATAGCAAATATTTACTAGCATGTACTGTATCTGGCATTGTGCTAAGCATTTTATAGATACTAACTCAGTTAATCTTCACAGCAACCCTTTGAAGCAGATTCTATTGTTATCCTCTTCCTGTCTTTTCTTTTCTGTTTTTTGTTTTGGTTTGGTTTGGTTTGGTTTGGTTTTTTTGAGACTGAGTTTTGCTCTTTTGCTCAGGATGGAGTGCAGTGGCACGATATTGGCTCACTGCAATCTCCGCCTCTCAGGTTCAAGAAATTCTGCTGCTGCAGCCTCCCAAGTAGCTGGGATTACAGGTGTCCACCACCACGCCCAGCTAATTTTTGTAATTTAGTAGAGACAGAGTTTCACCATATTGGCCAGGCTGGTCTCGAACTCCTGACCTCAAATGATCCACCCACCTTGGCCTCCCAAATTGCTGGGATTACAGGCATGAGCCACCAGCTGCCACACCCCGCCCTGTCTTTTTCTTTTCAAAAGACTAAACTCATTACTGGGATCAGAATTTGAGTTGAGAGAGGAATACTTCTGGGGAAGCATGATCAAAGAAGACTTTTCTCAAGATGAAGTCCCAGGGACTGGAACAGATCTCTGTGGCTGGGCCCAAGGGCGGTGCCATGGCATGCCAAGGATGACCAAGGATAAAACATAGTGTGGAAATAGCTGACTGCAGACTTCAAGGAAACACTTGGGCTGAGACAGTGGGGCATTTCAGCAATTAGTAGACTCTTTAGTAGGGTGGGGGCCTGAAATCACCATTAAATTCATTTATGAAAAGTAAAGAAATTAATTTTGTTTGCAGAGTTTGAGGAATAAGAGTTATATTTGCTATTTAAGTTTAACTCTGTGAAAATGGAACCAAAGGAATTATACACCTTGGCTTCATCTCCTTCAAAATCTGAAACATCTAAGAAAAAGAATATTGGTTTGGGGACCATAAGTAACTGACTTTGAATTCCAGCTCTGCTATTTGTTAGCTAAGTGACCTTGAAAAATGTGTAACATTTCTGTGAGCCTCAGTTTCATCAACTGTAAAAATGGGAATAATAGTGACTTAATACTGTCATTGTAGGAATTGTCTCAGTGCATTTAAAACTCCTGACCTGCTTCTTCATAACAGGCATTTAAATATTGGTTTTCATTATCAATGAAAATAAAATCTAAACACATTTTCTGGAAGAAAATATTGCAGAAGCACAAATTACATACTACCCTTTCAATACCACCTAGCTAATATGCTTTATGAAGAAACTCAACTGTAATTTTAAAAAATTTTTGAACTCACCCAACGTTTTTTCCCCTGCTTCTAAAACTGGAAACCAAGGAGGTAACGTGTACCCATCTGTGCACCCACACCCTTTTGAATATGAAATTTAAATAAAAGTCTTCTCAGTCTGTTTATACAGTACTCCTTGGCTTTGAGGCAGATAGATCTGCTTCAATTAGAACCTAATCCTGCTCACCTCATACTTGCAATGCTCTCACTAAAACTAGTGTGAGAAACAATAGTCCATTTAATTAAATTATGCTGAAGCCTGAATTCAATCCATCTGTGTATTGAGAAGTTAGATTTTGAATATTGATTATTCTTCCCTGCATGAAAACATCACTATCTGTTCTGCATTCTCTCCCCAATAAGGAATGATGTTTTCCCTACCATAGCAGCTTTTATTTTAAAACAAATTAAATAGGCCCAGTTCTAGACAAAAAAAAAAAAAAAAAGAATGTTATTGTTTCCCCTTCTCCCTTCAGCTCTCCATTTCTGGCTTCTGGAACTTTACACTCTGTCCTTACCCCACCCATCTCGTCTCAGGTGGCCACTTTCCTCTGGCTGCCCACTGTGGCTTTCCATTCCTAGGCAGCATCCTGGGCTCCTAGTGTCTCTCTCTTTCCTCGCTGCCAGCCATCTTTCTTCTCCTAACAATCTCTTAGAAAGGGTCTGGCTGTGTCTGGGACCTCACCCTGAGCAACACTAGGGATCTCCTCTTTTTTGCCTGCCCAGAAATTACACAAAAGGTGTGTATGGAAATCTGAGTGAACCGATGTCCTGTTTCTAACCTATTTGGGTTGATTTGGTGACCCATATAGAATCTGAACCCCAATCTAGCTCTCAATGAAGGTGTTCAATAAACTGACTCCATTCTACTCTGTGCAAAAGGTAAGGGCCTACCCCTTGCCGTAATCAGCTAAGGAAGAAGAGTTGGGTCGATAACTTCAATTCATGATTAAGTGATTAAGGCAGTCACTTGCAGCCCTGACTTTATCATAAAATAATTCAGAAAGCTTTTAATAATATTGAAGCCCTAGCCCCACTCTATCTGACTTAATTGATCTGGTGTTGAGCTCAGGATGTGTAGTTTTTTGTGTAGTTAAAAAAAAATACCACACAAAAAACTTACCCTCTTCACCATTTTTAATTGCACAGTTCAGGAGTGTTAGGTATATTCACATGCTTGTGAAACAAATCTCCAGAACTTTTTCATCTTACAAACCTGAAACTCTATACCCATTAAACCACAATTCCTCATTTCCCCCTCCTTTCAGCCCATGGTAAGCAGCATTCTACTTTCTGTCCCTATGAATTTGACTACTTTAGATATTCATATAAGTGGAATCACATAGTATTTGTCTTTTTTGTCACTGGCTTATTTCACTTAGCATAATATCCTCAAGGTTTGTCCATGCTGTGGCATGTGATAGAATTTCCTTCCTTTTAAAAGCTGAGTGATACTCCATTATATGAATATACCACATTTTGTTTATCCATTTATCTGTCAGTGGATATTTAGGTTGCTTCCATCTCTTGGCTACAGTGAATAGTGGTGGCACTATGAACATTGGTATGTACCCTTGTTGGACATCTTTTGCCTAGATATGCAAGGGTTCATTTCTGAGCTCTCTATTCTATTCCATTGGTCTACATGTCTGTCTTTATGCCAATTTCACATTGTTTTGAGTACTGTAACTCTGTGAGATGTTTTTGAAATAACATATTACAAAGTGTGTGTCCTTTAGAGTGTGATTCCTCTAATTTTATTTTCAAAATTTGGGGTCTCTGGAGATACCATGTGAATTTCCAGATTAATTTTTCTGTTTCTGAAAAAAATGCTGTGGGAATTTTGACAGGAATTGCATTGAATTTGTAGACTGCTTTGAGTAATATGGACATCTTAACAATATTAAGTCCTCCAGTCTATGAACATGAGATGTCTTTTCATTTATTTGTATCTTCTTTAATTTATTTCAGCAATGATTTGTTTTTGGTATACAAGTCTTTCATGTCTTTGGTTAGGTTTATTTCTAAGAATTTTTATTCTTTTTGACTCCATTATAAAGATAATTGTTTTCTTAACTTTCTTTTCAGATTATACATTGTTGGTGTACAGAAATGCAGCCAATTTTTGCATGTTAATTTTGTATCCTGAAACTTAGCTGAATTCGTTTATTAGCTCTAACAGACTTTTTTGTGTGTGAATGGAATTTTTAGGGTTTTTATATATGAAATCACATCATCTGTGAACAGATAATTTTACTTCTTTCTTTCTTATTTGGATGCCTTTTCTATTGTTTTCTTGTCCAATTGCTCTGGCTCAGAGTTCAGTACTATGTTAAATAGAAGGAGTGAGAGCAGCTGTGCTTGCCTTGATCCTGATCCTGATCTTAGAGGAATGAGAATTTAAAAATTTTTCTTGTTTCCGATCTTAGAGGAATGATAATTTTTAAAAAGCTTTTCGAGTGATTCTAATTTGAATCCAGGCTTGAGAATTGCTGGGTTAGGGATTCATTTCCCTCATCCCAGAAAAGCTGGAGCAGAGAAAATCGGGAAGGCACCTTGGGCCCCAAAGTGAAAGCTATGAAGGTAGGCTTCAATAGAATGCTTTTATTAGACCTGGTCATCGTCTCAAACCATTGGGTCTAGAGCATCCAAGAAAGTTTCTGATACTGGTGACTAAGTGTTCATTGATTCTCAACAGGGCTGGAGAGGACAAACCTGAGCATCAGGGGTTAACTCTTTTGATAGCCACAGTTGGTGAGGGGATGGAAACACCAAGGGTGAGTTTTCAGAATCAAAGAGACACAAATACTAGAAGAGGTAGTGGACCAAAAAAAAAAAACAAAACAAAACAAAACAAAAAACTCCCCAGCATTCATTCTACTTCTAATAACCAGCTCTGATTCCTGTTTGTGGAGCCAATCTTCCCCCATCTGCTGTCCAGGTAGCTCTGATGGAATTGCCTCCAGCCTCTGTACCAATGGTGGCATGAGACTGAGGAATAGCTCATCAGAGCTTGTGTTTCCCTTGGCCACAGTAATTTCTTCAGAGACAAGCACAAGTCTCCTTCAGAGCCACTGGGACACGAGGGAGCTTTTCTTCAGATATCTGAAGCAAAGGCAGACTGTTTTTCTCTGTGCCTTAAACCTGAGGGGATGAAGAATCTGAAGCTATTGTCACCATCAAGCCATGAAGTTTGAGGTAGAGGTGAACACATTGAAAGGCTGAGAAAAGGTGGGGTAATACTGAACCTGGATGACTTCTTTTGAACCCTGACGCCAGCACTACCCTGATCTTTTCAGTTATATAAGCGCGAACAATTCCCTTCATGCCTAAGTCAGTTTAGGTTGGTGTTTCTGTTACTTGCAACCAAAAAGCTAGCTGACTGAGAAAATATGACAGATATAAAAATAAAATAAGAAAAAACAGTCAGACAGCCAGAACCCAAGCCAGCAGTCCTGGGCATGAGCTTTCAGCAACCAGAGCATGGCCCCTTGATATTGCAGCAATGCTGCCCTTGAACAGAACCTAATCCCTGGCTGAGGTCAGCCAGCAACTGAAAGAGTTGGCCCACTCTGCTGACCTTGCAAGAATTGCTGCAGTCCCCACACCCTTCACACCTGACAGTCTTGCAGATTACTCTACCTTTCCTCTTCCACCACCCCTCAGGCTCTTAGCACCAACTCTTTTCCTCCCATCAACACTGCTTTGAGGAAAAGAACTAGTTAATTCATTCACTTTAAGGTTTATATGACTCATATGTTCCTATTTGTTAAAATATCTACATTTCCAAAGGGCACAAAGTATCCTTTAAATTGCCTTAGTTCATTACCCAGTCTTTGAAGTCTAATTCATTGCAAACAAATGAATTTGTCCATGCCTATATAGCTCTATATGACACAATGATACAGTACTTTATTAATCATTAGAGAATACAGGAAGCCTCAGAGTTTACTTTCCTCCTATGCAGAAAAATACCCTAAAAAACATCAAGGAAACATCATCACCATCATCAATATTTATTAAACATTTATCATGTGTTTAGTGTGGTAGACATTGTTCTAAGCACTTTACATACATTATCTGATCGAATCCTCACTGCTGCTCTATGAAGTAGCCACATCATGAATCTCATGTTGCAGCTGAAGAAATTAAGGTGTAGAGAAGTTAAGCAACTTGTTCAAGGTGACACAGATGCTAAGTTGAAGAAAATGACAGAGCAAAAAACACTATTAGAGGAAACAAGGTGGAGCTGGCCTCTAGGGCTCTTCATAGGTCTTCAGGAGGTACAGCCAGGTATCTAATGAAATCATTGGCTGAAAATTTATTATATTTGAGTTATATAATTTAAGAGTTAACTGGAATGTCCAGTGCTCAATTAAGATGACAGAAAAAAGAGAACCAGTCTGAGTATCAGAAATAAGACTAGATCACATATCTGCTACTTTACAGTCTGAGCTCTTTGCATTCATTTATTCATCTATTCTTTCATTCATTTGTCATAAGCATTCATGAACACAGAAAATGTTCCTTTACTACATATGGAAAAATGTTGGGGCTGCCTACATTAAAAAAAAGTACAGGCGTGCCTCATTTTACTGTGCTTTGCTTTGTTGTTCTTCACTGATATTTCATTGTTTACAAATTGAAGGTTTGTGGCAACCTTGCCTTGAGAAAGCCTATTGGTGCCATTTTTCCAACAACATGTGCTCATACACAAATGATAAGAAAGTGAAACAGCCTTATGGCTGTTTAGTGGTCTGGATAGAAGATCAAACCAGCCACAACATTCCCTTTAAGCCAAAACCCAATCCAGAGCAAAATCCTAACTCTATTTAATTCTATGAAAGCTGAGAGAGGTGAGGAAATTGCAGAAGAAAAGTTGAAAGCTAGCAGAGGCTGTTTCATGAGGCTTAAGGAAAGAAGCCATTTCCAGAACATAAAAGTGCAATGTGAAGCAGGAAGTGCTAAGGTGGAAGCTACAGCAAGTTATCCAGAAGATCTAGCTACAATCATTGATGTAGGTAACATAAAATAACAGATTTTTAGTGTAAATGAAACAGCTTTCTGTTGGGAAAAAAAAAAATGTCATGTAGGGCTTTCATAGCTAGAGAGGAGAAGTCAAGGCCTGGTTTCAAAGCTTCAAAGGGTGGGCCAGGGATAGTAGCTCACGCCTGTAATCCCAGCACTTTGGGAGGCTGAGGCAGGTGGACCACTTGAAGTCAGGAGCTTGAGACAAGACTGGCCAACATGGTGAAACCCCATCTCTACTAAAAATACAAAAAGTTAGCTGGGCATGGTGGCATGCACCTGTAATCCCAGCTACTCGGGGAGGCTGAGGCAGGAGAATCACTTGAACCTGGGAGACAGAGGTTGTAGTGAGCTGAGATCACGACACTGCACTCCAGCCTGAGCAAGAGTGAGACTCCAACAACAACAACAGCAGCAGCAACAACAACAACAACAAAACAAAAAAAAAAGCTTCTCTTCAAAGGGCAGGCAGACTGTTTTGTAAAGGGCTAATGTAGCCAGTGACTTTAAGTTGAAGCTCATGCCCATTTACCATTTTGAAAATCCTAAGGCCCTTAAGAATTATGCAAAATCCAGTCTGCCTGAGCTCTATAAATGGAACAACAAAGCCAGGATGACAGCACATCTGTTTACTGCATGGTTTACTGAATATTTTAAGCCCACTGTTCAGACCTACTGCTCAGAAAAAAAAGATTTCTTTCAAAATATTACTGCTCATTTGTAATGGACCTAGTCATCCAAGAGCTCTGATAGAGATGTGGAGGAGATTAATGGTCTCATGCCTGCTATGGAGAATAGCAGGCTATGGATAAACACAATATCCATTCTGCCACCCATAGATCAAAGAGTAATTTTGACTTTCAAGTCTTATTATTTAAGAAAAACATTTCATAAGGCTGTAGCTGCCACAGTGATTCCTCTGATGGATGTGGGCAAAGAAAATTGAAACCCTTCTGGAAAGGAATTGCCATTCTAGATTCCATTAAAAACATTCAAGATTCATGGGAGGCGGTCAAAATATTAATATAGAAGTTTGGAAGAAGTTGATTCCCAACCTCATGGATGACTTTGAGAGGTTCAAGACTTTCGTGGGGGAAATAACTGCAGATGTGATGAAAAGAGCAAGAAAGCTAGAATTAGAAGTAGAGCCTGAAGATGCAGCTGAATTGGCTGCAGTCTCCTGATAAAACTGTATGGATGGGATGAGTAGTTGCTTCTTATAAATAGTCAAAGAAAGTGGATTCTTGAGGTGGAATCTACTCCTGGTGAAGATGCTGCAAACACTGTTGAAACGACAACAAAGGATTTAAAATATTCTATAAACTTAGTTCATAAAGCAGTGGCAGGATTTGGGAGGACTGATTGCAGTTTTGAAGGACAGTAAAATGTTGTCAAATAACATTGCATGCTACAGAGAAATCTTTTGTGAAAGGAAGAGTCAATGGATGTGGCAAATTTCATTACTGTCTTATTTTAAGAAATTGCCACAGCCACCCTATCTTCAGCAACACCACCCTGATCAATCAGCAGCCATCAACATTGAAGCAAGCCCCACTACCAGCAAAAAGATTATGACTTGCTGAAGGCTGTAATGATTATTAGCAGGTTTTTTTTTTTTTTTTTAGCAATAAAGTGTTTTTATTTATGGTTTGTACATTTTTTAGACATAATGCTATTGCATACTTTATAGACTACAGTATAGTATAAGCATAACTTATATGCAGTGGGAAGCCAAAAAATTTGTGTGATCTGCTGTATTGTGATATTTGCTTTATTGTGGTGTTCTGGAATCTAACTTGCAGTATCTCCAAGGTATGCCTCTATAAATGTATAGGTAAAATAAATAAAGCTCTTTGTTCTCAAAAAATGATAGTGTTAGAGGAAAGGAGTTAAATCATTACCATAATGTATGATAATGGACTAATCAGCCATTTAGAAAGGGTGGAACCATCTCTGTCTAGAGGTGCCAGGAAGACTTCACAGAGAAGAAAGAGCAAAAGCTTTCAAAGGAAACCAAAGCAGGGAGGGGTAAATCAGGGAAGAAGAAACCACACAGGTGAGGACACAGGGGTATGAGAAGGTGAGACTAGGAAGATGAGCAGTTTTGATCATGAGGATTTTTTATGCCAGGCTGAAGAATGATTCTTTCTTTGGGTCTTGGATGTTCTTGGTCAGATTTGCAATTATAAACAAATCAAATTTTTTAAAGTCTGTAGAGAAGAGGTTAGAGCTGGGTAAGAGTGCTAGGTGGGGTATTTTTCTTAATAGACTTTATTTTTTAAGAGCAATTGTAGGTTCACAGCAAAACTCAGAGGAAGGTAAAGAGATTCCCCATCTACCCTCTTTCCCAACACATGTATAACCTCCCCAGTTATCAGTATCTGGGTGGTGGATTTTTCAGCATGGCAGTGACCAGGTCAGGTTTGCTCTGGGTCAGAGTAGGAGTTGCAGTGGGGAAGGTGGGGGAGTGAGGGGAGGTGGTGGTGGTGGTGCCTCTTAGGAGCTGAGGGGAGATGGGTGGAGTTGCAGGGAGTCAAGTTCAGAGGCTCTTTTTGTTAGTCAGAGGACTGCTCCTGAGTGCCTGAGCTGAGGCACAACTGTGAAGATGGGGAACAGGGATGCATTTGAGAGCTATTTAGGAACAAAACTCACAGAGCTCAATTACTGATCAGGCATGAAGAGTGAAGAAAAAGAAATGGTGTGTCTACTTCCCTGGTTTCTGAGCTGGGAGACTAGGCGGCTGGTAAAGGCTGCTGCCTCTTTTCTGCAATTAATACATTCAGGTTATAAACAGTTCAGTAATACAGAAGCAGATGAAATAATAAGCGAAAGTTCCCTTCTGGTTTTCCTCCTTCACATTCAATGCCACTCCCCAAGGCATAGCCACTGTTAACATTTTGGCGTATTCCTCCAAATGTTTTTCCATGCCTATACTGAACTCAATTAGTTTCTCAAACACAAAGAGTACTTCTACTGCAAAGACATCCTGCCAGATCTTTGAAATTTCTAAAGAGGATGTTTGCACTTGACCGTGTGTTATCACAATGTTGGGCAAAGTTTTAGACAAGGGGATAGTTCAGCAATCACACTTCTTCCAGGAACCATACCTCTGAGACTTCATTGTGGGCTACATCATAGATTCAGCCCTGTTCAGTACAGTTATTCATGGGACCAAAAAATTGCTACACGGTGCCCAAGTGTAACATACCAGTAATTAAATTGATAAATCTTCTTTATTACCAATTCTCCTATAATATAGGTACATTCAGGTCCCAAAGATAATCATAAAATATATTTTCTTTGGTATTTAATGCCCTGTAAATGCCAACAGAATTGTGTCTGTATGTACATCAGCTTTTAGTTGGATAATTAGCTATGGAAAATTTACTCTCTCCTCTGACCTGGAAAATATTACTCCTACAAATTAAAACTAGGCAAATGTCATAAGGATGTGAAGAGATAACTTTGATGAGATAAGAAACTGCAGTTGAATGAGATCCTCCACACACATTCACAATACATTAAAGTCGCTCAAATTTTCAAAGAAAAAATGGCTGCCTTTTTTCTGGAGCTAAAATTAATCATATTGCATACACTAAACTGTGAGTATTCCTATAGGGAATTCATTGGTTGGAAGCTACTACCAAGGACTAAAACAGAATAAAATAGCCCCACTTAAGAACTCTAAATCTTTCTAAAGTTATATATTTCAGAGAGAACCTATATGAAAAGATATATTAGAATGATACCTAAACATACTAGGAAATTGAGCAAGAAATTGTCAAAAATTTAAGTCTTGTGTTTAATGTTTTAAAATTTGGTATAAAAATAGAAACCAAAATGTAGCAAGTGTTAATTCTTGGTCCAGCAGTTTCTTAAAACATCCTTGATATTTTAACTGTTTCTGCTGAGGCATCTCCCCAGTTTAGAAAGTAATTATAATTTAAATAAAAATTATTATAATAAAGAATAGCTAACATTTATTAAGCATTTATTATATGCTAAGCACTATTTCAAGGTATTTATACTATTCCATTTCATCCTCACATACATGATTATCACTCGTTTTAAACATATGACTACTCCTGACTTTTAGAATTATTAGAGACTAAAGATCTGCTTATTTAGGGTGCTGTTTGGAGGTGACAAAAGATTCAACGGTTTCAAAAACTTTTGTGCAAGGAGGGAATTCTGGGAAGATGGCAAAGTAGGAAGCAACAGGAATTTGTCTCCCCACCTAGAAACCATTTCACTGGCAAAGTCTGTCAGATGTAGCTATTTAGGAGCTCTGGAGTCTGTTGAAAATTTGCAATGTCTAGGGAAGGCTTAGTAAATTGTGGTTAACTGTGGTCAATTTCAGCTCTTAGTGCGGTAGCAGCTATCCGTCCTTCACTCGCAGCCCCATGGTATGCAGGTGTGCACTTGGTCCCAAAGCAGCTTTTACACAGTTTGTGGGAGGCAGGGAACCTGACCCCCAAATGCTGAGGATTTGTGCATCTGTGCTCTGCTCGCTGATTGCAGCTGCTTCTTCTGTTTTTTGTTTTGTTTTGTTTTGTTTTGAATACCCTGTGTGTGTAGTCTTTTTTTTTTTTTTTTTTTAACAGAGTCTTGCTCCATCACCCAGGCTGGAGTGCAGTAGTGCGATCATAACTCACTGCAGCTTGTAAACTCTGGGCTCAGGAAATCCTCCCACTTCAGCCTCCCAAGTAGCTAGGACTATAAGCATGCACCAACACAGCTAATTTTTAAAATTCTTGTAGAGACAAGGTCTCACTATGTTGCCTAGGCTGGTCTTGAATTCCTGGCCCCAACCGATCCTCCCATCTCAGCTTCCCAAAGTACTCAGATTACAGGCATAAGCCACTGTGCCCAGCCATCACTGATTGCAGCTTCTGATCACAGAGGTGCAGACAAACACACAGGTGGCCATTGCTGCTGCACCTCTCCCACTGTGGCAAGCCCCTCCCTATACAGCTGAAGTGACTTCCAAAGGAGTCCATGGCTGGCACCACTCTCCACATCCTTAATTTTCTCTTCTTTCCTTTTTGGGAGGCAGACGTTGAAGACTAGGACATTCAAAAGCAACTGCACATACATTAGCAATTAGAATAACTGTTCATGCCCAGAGAAAAACAGGCTCAGAAAAGACTTGAGAAGACCTTAGTTTTACACCTCAGGCTTATCCTTGGCACAGAAGCAACCTACCTAAAACAATTTTTTTAAAAGCAAAAAAAATAATGAAAATAGTATAACCTGTGAAAGGGAAAAATCTGATTTCCAGAGTTACTGCATTATTAGATTTAAATGTCTGGTTTTTGATAAAAAATTATAAGGCATACACAAAGAAACAGGAAAATATAGTCCATTCAAAGGAAAAAATAAATAAACAAAACAGCTCCTGAAGAAAGATCTGATGGTGTCTGGGCACAGTGCCTTATGCCTGTAATCTCAGCACTTTGGGAGGCCGAGGCAGGCAGATCACTTGAGGCCAGGAGTTTGAGACCAGCCTGATCAACATGGTGATACCCCATCTCTACTAAAAATATAAAACTTAGCCAGGTGTGTTAGTGCACACCTCTAGTCCCAGCTACTTGGGAGGCTGAAACACAAGAATCCCTTGAACCCAGGAGGTGGAGGTTGCAGTGAGCTGAGATCACGCCACTGTACTCCAGCCTGGGTGACAGAGTGAGACTCTGTCTCAGAAAAATAAATAAATAAATAAATCGGATGGTAGATCTAGTTGACAAAAACCTTTAAAATTACTGTCTTAAAGATGCTCAAATAACTAAAGGGAGATATGGAGAAAGTCAAGAAGACAATATTTGAACAAAGTGGAAATAACCATAAAGAAATAGAAAACCCACAAAGAAACCAATAAGAAATTCTGGAGCTGAAATGTACAATAAGTGAAATTAAAAAATCACTAGAAGGATTCAAAGGCAGATTTGAGCAGGTTGAAGAGAGTCTATGAACCTGAACATAGAACAATGGAAATGATCATGTCTGAGAAACAGAAAGAAAAAAGATTGACAAAAAGTGAGCAGAGCCTAAGGGGCCTGTCGAACACCACCAACATACATACTGTGAAGGCCCCAGTAGAAGAAAAGGAGAAAGGGGTAGAGGAAACAGTTAAAGAAAAAATGGTTGAAAACTTTACAAATATGATGAAGAATAGAAATAAATGCCAAGGAGCTCAAATAACTCCAAGTAAAATAAACTGAAAGAGACTCACACAGAGACAGATTATAATCAAACTTTCAAAAGACAAAGAGGGACTCATGAAAGCAGAAAGAGAGAAATAATTCATTATATGCAAGAAATCTTCAGATTTCTCATCAGAAGCTTTGGAGGCTAAAAGGCTGATATATCCAACATTCTAAAACAAAACAAACAAACAAAAAAACTGTCAACCAAGATTCCTATATCTGGCAAAACTGTCCTTCAAAGTGAAGGAGAAATTAAGATATTCCCAGATAAAACAAAAACTGAGGGAGTTTGTCGTCACTAGCCCGGCCCTGTAAGACATGTTCAAGGGAGTCAGGCAGGGTGAAATAAAAGAACACTAGACAGTAGCTCACAACCTTATAAAGAAATAAGAATCTCGATAAAGGTACACACACGTGCAATTATAAAAGTCAATATTATCATAAAAACAGTTTGTAACACTACCTTTTGTTTTCTACATGGTTTGAGAGATTAACACATTGAAAAAAACAATTATTAGTTTAAAAGCTAGGATTTTTGTAACTTTGGTTTGTAACTTCACATTCTATTTTTTATGTAATTTAAGAAACTAATGTATTTAAAATGATTACTAGCGTATATTTTGGCATACAAAATAGAAAAAGATGTAATTTTGTGACATCAGCGACTAAAAGAGGTAGGGACGAGGCTGTAAAAGAGCAGATTTTTTCTTTGTTATTCAAGTTAAGCTGGTATAAGTTCAAATTAGAGTGTTATAACTTTACTGTGTTAAACGTAATTCCTATAGTAACTACAAAGAAAATAGTAATAGAGTATACACAAAAGAAAATGAGAAAAGAATTTAAACATTTAACTACAAAAAACCAATGAAACGTAATGGAAGACAATAATGCAGGAAATGAGGGACAAAAACCTTACAAGGCATGTTGAAAACAAATAGTCAAATGACACAACTAAGTTCTTTCTTAGCAGTGATTAATATAAATATAAATAGATTAAACTCTCCAATCAAAAGAAAGATTGGCAGAATGGAAAAAAAAACCACATAATCAAACTATATGCTGTTTACAAGAGACTCACTTTAGATCAAATAGATTGAAAAAGACATGGATTGAAAGTGAACAGATGGAAAAAGATATTTCATGCAAATAGTAACCAAAAGAGAGCAGAAGTAGTGATAGTAATATCAGACAGAATAGGCTTTAAATACAAAACTGTTACAAGGGTCAAAGAAGTACATTACATTTTAATAAAAGGTTCAACAGAGCAAGGAAAGATAACAATTATAAACCTTTATACGTCTATCTAATAATAGACTGTCAAAATATATGAAGCCAAAACTAACCTAACTGAATGGAGAAATAGACAGTTCTACAATAATAGTCAGAGACTTCAATATCCCATTCTCAATAATGGATAGAACAACCAGGCAGAAAATAAGCAAGGAAGTAGAGGACTTAAACAACACAATATACCAACGAGGTGAAACAGACATATATAGAACACTTTACCCCCAACTACAAGCATACATATTCTTCTCAAGTGCACATGTGACATTTTCCAGGATAGAAATATAATAAGCCACAAGTTAAGTCTCAAGTCTCAATAGACTTAAACTGATAGATGTCATGCAAAGTATCTTCATTGACCACAAGGGATAAAGTTAGAAATCAATAATTTCAAAAGGGTGGAAACTTCAAATATTTGTGGAAATTAAACACAATACTCTTAATCAATAGATCAAAGATGAAATCACAAGGGGGAAATTAGAAAGTACTTAGAGACAAATGAAAATAAAATACAACATATCAAAACTTACGGGACACATTGAAAAGAGGAAAATTTATAGCTAAACATTAGTCTCCCCTTATTCATGAAGGGTACATCACAAGGTCCCCAGTGAATGCCTGAAACCTCAGCTAGTATCCTATATATACCATGTTTTTTCCTGTACATATATAGCTATGATAGTTTAATTTGTAAATTAGGCATAGTAAGAGATAAACAATAATAAAATTGAACAATTAAGCAATATATCGCAATAAAAGTTATGCAAATGTGTCTCTCAAAATATCTTATTGTACTATACTCACCTATTTTTAGACCACAGTTGACTGTGGGCAATTGAAATTAAAGAAAGTAAAACCACAGATGAGAGGGCACTACCATAAATGCTTATGTTAAAAACAAAGAACAATCTCGAATCAGCAATCTCACTTTACAAGTTAAGGAACTAGCAAAAGAGGAAGGAACTAACCCCAAAGCCAGCAGAAGGATGGTAATAATAAAGATTAGAGCAGAGATAAATGAAAAAAAGAATAGAAAAAAACAGAGAAAATCAGTAAAACCTATGTTGGTTCTTTGAAGAGATCAACAAAATTGACAAATCTTCAGTCAGATGAACTAAGAAAAAAATGAGAAGACTTAAATTACTAAAATCAGAAATGAAAGTGGGGACATTACTACCGATACAGAATGAAAAGGATTATGAATACAGTACCATGAATTATTGTGTGCCAACAAATTAGATAACCTAAAAGAAAGAAAGAGATAAGTTCCTAGAAACACAAAACCTACTGTATTAGTAAGGATTCTCTAGAGGGACAGGACTAATAGAATAGATGTATATATAAAGGGGAGTTTATTTTTTATTACTTTTTAATTTTTTAAACATATTTGATGCATTTTATTTATTTTTTTATTATACTTTAAGTTCTAGGGTACATGTGCACAACGTGCAGGTTTGTTACATAGGTATACATGTGCCGTGTTGGTTTGCTGCACCCATCCATTTGTTATTTACATTAGATATTTCTCCTAACGCTGTTCCTCCCACAGGCCCCCACCCCCCAACAGGCCCAGTGTATGATATTGCCCTCCCTGTGTCCATGTGTTCTCATTGTTCAACTCCCACTTATGATTGAGAACATGTGGTGTTTGGTTTTCTGTCATAAAGGCGAGTTTATTAAGGAATATTGACTCACACAATCACACGGTCAAGTCCCACAATAGGCCATCTGCAAGCTGAGGAGAAAGGAAGCCAGTCTGAGACCCAAAACCTCAAAAGCAGGGAAGGTGACAGTGCAGCCTTCAGTTTGTGGCTGAAGGCCTGAGAGCTCCTGGCAAACTACTGGTGTAAGTCCAAGAATCTAAAAGCTGAAGAACTTGGAGTCTGATGTTTGAGGGTAGGAAGCATCCAGCACGGGAGAAAGATAAAAGCTGGAAGATTCAGCCAGTCTAGTTCTTCCATGTTCCTCTGTCTGCTTTTATTCCAGTCATAGTGGCAGCTGATTAGATGGTGCCAATCCACATTGAGAGTAGGTCTGCCTCTCCGTCTACTGACTCAAATGTTAATCTCCTTTGGCAACACCCACACAGACACACCCAGTAATAGTACTTTGCATCTTTCAATCCAATCAAGTTGACACTCAATATTAACCATCACGCCTACCAAGACTAAATCATAATGAAATAGAGAAAATTTGAATAGACTTATGACCAGTAAGGAGATTAAATCAGGAATCAAAAATCTCCTGAC
The DNA here is from genome assembly GCF_003255815.1 of Theropithecus gelada. Lineage (NCBI taxonomy): Eukaryota > Metazoa > Chordata > Mammalia > Primates > Cercopithecidae > Theropithecus > Theropithecus gelada. Next base: position 141,232,942 of record NC_037669.1, read on the forward strand.
AAAGAAAAGCCCTGGATCTGATGGTTTCACTGCTAAATTCTACCAAATATTTAGAGAACTAGTATTCTTTCCAAACTTTTTCCAAAAAATGGAGAGGAAGGAACACATCCTAACTCATTCTATGAAGCCAGCAAGTACCCTGTTACAAAAGCCACGCAAAGACACTGCAAGAAATTACAGACCAATATCCCTTATGAATACTGATGTAAAATTTCTTAACAAATAGTAGAAGACTGAATTCAGCAGCATATTAAAAGGATTATACATCATGACCAAATGAGATTTATTCCTGGAATGCAAGGATGATTCAATGTATGAAAATCACCAAATTCAATACACCCTATTAACAGAATGAAAGAAAAACCCACATGATCATCTCAATTTATGCAGAAAAAGCATTTGACGAAATTCAACATCCTTTCATAAAAAAAAAAAAAACCTCAACAAACTAGGAAGAAAAAGCAACCACTTCAACATAATAAAAGCCGTATTTTAAAATCACAGCAAACATCATACTCAATGGTGAAAATTTGAAAGTCTTTCCTCTAATGAAGCAGGATGCCAGCTTTCACCACTTACATTTAACACAGTACTGCAAATTCTAGCAAGAGCAATTAGGCAAGAAAAAGAAATAAAAGGCATCCAAATTGTGAAGAAAGAAGACAAAAAGTATGTTTAAGGAGGCCCTGTCCAAATCAAATATTTGGAACTGTTCCCTGGCTGAAAGTAAATTGCCCAGGTTGGGTACTGTATAAAATCGAACTTTAGCATTTGGTTCCACCCCTGACACACAGAGAATCCAAACTCAGAAACATCACCCTGGCACATCTTGGACTAGTCATTTCTAGCATAGGGTGGCAAATGTGGATGCAGCCGAGAATTGTGTCCAGATCTCAAATTAAGGAAAGGGTGTGTATTAATATTTCCCGGGGAGTTGCAGTGAGTGGCTGCGGATGTGTGCATGAGCAACAGCGCATGTATCTTCAGTGAGCTCCTACCCAATAGTTATTAAAAGTTGAATTTGTTGCTGTCAAAACAATCAGACAGACTAAACAACCAAAACAACCGTTTATGTGTATCCATTGGAATCCTCACAAAGACATTTTATTAAGTGAAAAATCCTAGATGCAGAAGGGTTTGCATGGCATATTGCCGTTGGCTTAGAATGCAAGTGGTGGAAGGAGGATGTATTTACATCTGTGCTAAGATGATCAGAGAAGATAACAGGAAAGTTTCATAAGAAATTATCTTGGTGGAAGAGTGCCTGGGAGACTGAAGATCAGAGATAAAAGAAGACTTTTTTTCACTGTTTACTCTTTTACAATTTTTGAATTTCTAAAGCCATGTATATGTATTAACTATTTCAGATAGACAGGTGACAGATAGATGGATAAATAGCAATAGCTAGCAGGATTTCTTATATCTGCCCCCTCCATATCTATTTTGTTAACCTTGCTTATGCCTTGAGAGACTGACCTTTGGTTTCCTGTTGGGTTTAGTCAATGGGAGCACCAGCAGCAGATCAGAGGAGAGGAAAGGAAAAGAGTCAAGTGGAGCTGTCTATTCTGTCATCTTCCTCCCTGTGGGGTTATGGTGGACTCCAGAAGTCAACAGAAGGGCATAGTTCCTGTCAGGTGGCCCTCTCCACACAGGCTTCTCTATCTGTAGGTTCAAGGACTATGCCCTCCCCAGCCGCCTTCAGTTCTGATAGGGACTCTATCATCCCTTGTAGTTTCCCTAAACCCCTCCCACATCTTTGTAAATTGTCCCTTTATTAAACTCTCCTTTTCAGATTATATTTTAGTGAGCCAAAGATTCCTGTTGGGATCCTGAGAGACAAACAGAGAAATGAGACAGATGAGGGGTGGGGAAGTGGGAAAGAGGTAACAAAAAGAAACTTGAAGGGGATAGTGTAGAAGTGTTGCTTTACCAGAGGCACCACATTCCAGAGTCGATCTCTCAGCATTACAAGTTCATTGATTTGTTTTTTCTAGGGCTCTGAAAATGGGTCTCTTCCTAGTAAGGTCACAAGAGACTGAAGAATGATGATGATGATGATTATTATTATTATTATTTTAGGGACAGGGTCACACTATGTTGCCCAAACTTCAAATTATCCTCCTGCCTCAACCTCCTAGGTTACTGGGATACCAGGCAAGAGCCATCGTGCCTTACTGAAGAATTAATCAGAATACCAGTTTACTTATTTAAAGCAAAAACTAGAACTTCCAAAGGGAGTATTATTAGAGTGTCTTCTGAATCATCACAAAAATAAAAACTTATGTGTGGCATGAAATTAGTGGTAGGTAGACATTACCTTACACATATTATGCCCTCGGCAGAATCCCAGAATGCACCAAGTTGCCTTGTGGAGATTATTTAATCTAATAATTTTTCAAATAAGTAGGGGATAACTCACCCCAAGAATTTCAGACGTGTGAAGGCTTTAAAAATATTTCTACACCCCTGAAAGATATTAAACTAATCCCTTAGGAGTTATTTCCTCCCTTGGCTGCTTTCCTCAACCTACTGAAAATCACCGTCTGATGAGAACTGCTCCTGGTGACAGTGTTCCTGGTCTGTACCTGTATAGGCAGAGAAAAGGTCCAGAAGCACAAAACATGTCCAACCTATTCATCTGAAGAGGGAAAAAAATGAAAAACAAGGAGGAAAGTTAACTTGATGTGGTCATGGTAAGTTAGTGCTAGGAACTACTTCCATTGAACCCAGGTATCTTGATGATGCTGCTTCTTTCAAAACATATTGAATGTTTATAATAGAGCAAGTTTTGGAGGAAGCATTTCTTAACTTATAATTCTTTTGCAAGCAATGCTCCCTGTATGTAATAGTATATGTAACAGCTTTGTCAAACAAAATAATAAATTGATTTGAATATCCTGTTTTTCTATTATAAGAAAGAGGTTAATTCATATTGAAAGAGGTTATTTATTTGCATGAGAAAATAACTAGAGAGTTGTATGCTGAGTGGTGACATTTAAAGATATTCTAATTATTTTATTTAGATATAAATCACATTTAGTAAAATTCTCCTTTTTTAGGTATACAATTCAAGAACTTTTCACAAGCATTTTCAGGTACATAATCCTGCCACAATCATCACTGAACAAAACTCTCTCATGCCCCTTGGTAGTCAATACCCTTCCCCAACTTTCAGCCCTTGACAACCTTTGATCTAATTTTTGCCCTTGATCTAAGCTTTGCCTTTTTCAGATGTCATATAAATGAAATCACTTATGACCTTTTGAGTCTGGCTTATTCCACTTGGCAAAAACCATAGAAGATTTATGCATTTTGGTGCATGTGTTACTTTGTTCCTTTTTTCTCCTGAATAGTGTGCCATTGTATAGATGTACCACTGTTTGTTTATCCATTCACCAGCTGATGAACATTTGGGTTGTTTCCATTTTGGGGTAATTATGAATAAAACCACTATAAACATTTCTGTACAAATATTTGTGTGGGCATTTGCTTTCATCTCTCTTTGGTAAATATCTGGAGTAGGATTACTAGGTCATATTTAAGTATGTGTTTAACATTTTTTTTTTTTTTTTGAAACAGAGTTTTGCTTGTCGCCCAGGCTGGAGTGCAGTGGCGCGATCTCGGCTCACTGCAAGCTCCGCCTCCCAGGTTCACGCCATTCTCCTGCTTCAGCCTCTGGAGTAATTGGGACTACAGGCGCCCGCCACCGTGCCCGGCTAATTTTTTGTATTTTTAGTAGAGACGGGGTTTTACCGTGTTAGCCAGGATGGTCTCGATCTCCTGACCTCGTGATCCACCCGCCTCGGCCTCCCAAAGTGCTGGGATTACAGGTCTGAGTCACGGCGCCCGGTCTTGTTTAACTTTTAAAGAAACTGTTAAACTGTATCCCAAAGTGGCTGTGCCATCTGGCATTCACACCAGTATTCTAAAGGGTTCCAGTTGCTTTGCGTCCTCGCCAGAATTTGGTGTTGTCAGTTGTTTGTTTTCTAAATTTTAGTCATTTTAGTAAGTAGGCTGTGGTATCCCATTGCAGTTCTAACTAATGATATGGAGCATCCTTTCATGGGCTTCTTTGCTACCCGTGTCTCTTCTTCGAAGAAGTATCTTTCAAATATTTTGCCCATTTTAAATTGGGGTATTCATTTTCTTATTGTTAAATTTAGAGATTTCTTTATACAATCTGTATGCAAGTCCTTTATCATGTATATACTTTTCACATACTTTTGCCCAGTCTGTGGCTTTTTTTTTTCATTATTTAGTGTTTTTCAAAGAACAGAAAATTTTAATTTATCAACTTGTTTTTAATTTTATGGTTCACACTCTTTTTATCTCAAAAATCTGTACCAGAAGAAACAAAGACCTTAGTCTACGTTTTCTTCTAGAAGTTTTATATTTTAGGCTTTACTCTTAGTTCTGTAATACGTATCTAATAAATTTTGCATATGGTATGGTTTTCCTTTTAAAATCTTTGTTAAAATAATCTTTTTCATAATGATAAAATATTTCTTGTATAATTAATATAACAATGTCATCAACTAGCTTAGCTTTCATTCCAGTAGAAGTGAAGGCACAGAGTGAAGGTTAGTTCTCCATAAGGACCTCAGGTTTGTTGAATTTACATCTATTCTCAGTAGTGCCCATGGCTCGGTGCCCAGTCTTTATACATCATTTAAAGACACAATGTCATGTGTGATCTGGCTTGCTGGTGATTTTCAGTCATGACAAGTCAAAGAGTTTTGGCTCCCAACTATGGTAATTGCATAGACAGTTCCCACCCCAGCTTAGGGTTCCCAGAGCTTACCATCTCCTTACCCAGCTATAGCTGCTGATCTTGGAAAGAAACTTTATAGGTAAGGCCTTCATAATCCCCTCTGGGATTTCTTTGACTACAATCTGCCTTTATATAATTTTTTTCAAATAAGGACTGTGCATATAAAATACACAGAGAGAAGTAAAAATTAATAATGATCTTTTGTTCCTTTCAATCTGAATTTCCTAGAAAAGGACTCAAACTAGAAATTTTGTCTTGCTTTATTAGTGCTTAATAAAACTGTCTTGGTCATCAGGTTTAAAATATTTAGTTTTAATACTTCACTGCCCTAGTGACTGGCCTATATTTTACCAAAGGAACAGTATTATTTTTCTAAGGTGTACAGATATATACTACATTAAGGATTTTCATCTTCTCAAAGATGGGCAAAGTATTTATTCTTGATAATTAAACTAAAGGAGGAGAAAGTGTGCACATCTAGAACAGTTTTGGTAGAAGATATTTGAAATATTAATTCACACGTGTTCTCCCTTCTCTACGTGTCTGATTCCTTTATATCTCCCCTGGGGGTTGGAGGCAGAAAGAGTCAGATCTAAGCAGGACACGCATTGCTGCCTGCCAATTTGCTAAAGGTCATTGTAGTCTGGGAAAATAAAAAGGAGGAAGGCACCCAGTAGTCAGAAGGGAGTGTATTGGGAAGCTAAGCTGGAGTTGGAGTGTAAGTCAAGTCCCAGATGATTTTACCCGGTTGTGCTGCTGCTATCCAGTCCTTCTTGTAGCCAGTTAGTGAGGCCTGCCACCAGACAGCAGCCTTGACTAACAGCAACCCAGTTTGTCTGTGTTCCAGGACCCAGTACAGCCCTCGCTACTCCTTCTGCTTCTCTCCATGAAGTCAATCCCAGGAAGTTCAGCAGCCTGGAACTCTTATGGTTCCTCCACGAAAAGAGGGTGGGGCCCTGAACATCTGTAGCGACAGCATGAAAGGGCAATACTCATCCCTGATGAAGGAAGGACCAGACAAGGCCAGCTTGATTGAAAACTTCCACTAAGCTAGGGTAGTGTTGGCCACAGAGACCTTGTGACTGTGGACGATTGATACCAATACATATATATACCTCACATAGTGTCTGAGTAGCTACCACCTGTCCCTTCACTAGGTAGCCATCACAGTCAGTTTCACCTAGTGCCCTAGACCAAGAGCCAGATGGTGGGGAGAGCTGAAAATCAGTGCCTCCCAGGAGCTTTCTTTAGAATGCACACAAATAGGAAAATGACAAAACAAGTAAAAGACAAAGAACTTTGAAAACAGAGAACTACACTTGACTGCCGGGAAGGAGAATGGTGACAGCTGGAGAAAAATTGAACAATAAATTTGGGCATTATAGGGCCATTCAAGGCTTTATTGACGGGAAAAAAAATTGCTTCCTTCTCAATTTTTGCACGCTGGCTTCCAATGATTTGAATTGCGTCTCTCAATATTACTTTTAAATTTCCAGGAGACACAATCTGGTTGATTTAGATGTCTATTCCTAATCAAAGTAGGCTAGAGAGGGTGGGTCACATTGTTCAAATGTGGCTGCCACAGAGTTTATATCTGTGGTGTGTGCCTGTGGTCCCAGCTACTTGGGAGACTGAGGCAGGAGAATCACTTAAGCCCAGGAGTTCAAGACTAGCCTGAAAATATAGTGAGACCCTGTCTTAAAAAAAAAAAAAAGTTGGTAATCACCAAATCAAACTACCCCAAAATGTACTACTTTAGCACATCTATCCTAAGTTATATCAACGAGGAAAATTATTATCTGTTTCCCTGTGCTAGGAATATGGTTTGCCTATTATCGTTAAAGGATGTATCTTAAACTATGCCTTCTTTCTTCACCTCTTTAGGTTAAGTAACTTTTTCCTCCTTTCTGTAATAGCTCAGACATTCTGCTGGGTGAAGGTTAAGTATCAACATAGCCTTAATGTGAGATACAACAAGAAACCCAGACAAATCCGAAGGTGTCACAGGAGATCTTATTTAAGAGACAGCATGAGCAGCAACTTTCCTCCACTCCCTGGTTCCTCTCTGTGGCTTTTGTGTCAGAAGCACAACTCTTCCACTTATTCTAAGTGTCTCCACAACTATCATCAGCCCCAAAAATCCCTGTACTGAATTCTCCCTCTCAGTCCAAATCCACTGCGGGTTCATCTGTATTCCAAGAGAACTTTGTTTTCTTTTTCTTCCTTTCCTTCAATCCTTTTAATCCTCTAGTTCAAGCAATTAGCTCTACAAATATTAGCTGCAATCAAGGTCTAGCACATGTGGTAATTTTCTCTCTAATAAATCAATCAATTCTTTCCATGGAGTGTTTTTTTCCCTTACAGTCATTAGAAAATTACAATGCTACTTGAGGATCACCAGAAACTTGAATTAGTCAAGGCACGTCAATCAAATTTGCCAGATTTTGCTTTAAAGATGAGAAAAATGGGGTAGATTTACAAAGGCCTCTTGTCTTAGAATAGGAAGCTTGATAGACTCTTGTTGAATCTGTTAGAGAGGCCTTGGAGTATAATGATCCATTTGGAGGAAAATCAAAATCAGTACTACCAGTGACAAATCAGACAAAAACATAGACCCTCTCATTAAATAATCTAAAAATTAATAATTGGAATAATCAGCCATGCAGTGTCCGTGGGCAATGCAATATTCTGTAATAGCTAATAGGTTAGCACAGCAAAGAAAAAAGAGACATAATCTAGCAAATGACCAAATTGTAGTTCTATGGCTTATTAAAATTTTTTTTCTTTAGTTAAATAGGAACTAAAGGAGCCAAACTGTGCTTCTCAGAGCTGTCTTTCACATTGGGGATAGGGCACTCTAGGGAGTAGGGAGCTGGGGAGCCCAGTGACAACTCCTTGACCACCCACCCTCCCAGTATAGCAGCTTAATTTTTGTCTTATTTGTCATGAGTTGTGTTGAGGCAATGGTTTTTCTTCTTGAAAATGATTTGAGAATCACCTATGCAGCCCAGACCACTCTTTTCATAAATACATAAAATTAATGCCAGAGAAGGAATTCTTAATTTAGCGATAGAGCTGGAAAGAGACCCTGGACAGGATCTTCCGATGCCATGCCATACTGTCTCTTATACTTGGGGAACAAATCAGGTGAGAATTTGCATGCTTTTGGAATGGGGCTTCTTTCTTTTTCTTTTGTTTTCAAATGGTTATAAGGAAAAACTGATGCAGCCAAGTTAGTGTGAGAAGAGGCACAAATGCTACATTGGAAGTGAAAACAGAGTCTGCAATTGTGCTCCTTTCTCTACAGACTCTCTAGTCACTCTGAAGAATTATATCATTATCCAGCACCTGAAAGGGGTCAGAGGAGGGGGAGGCCTAGTTCCATTTTCTTATGTCACCAAGTGTATTCCTATTAAGATTGAGAGAAGCAAAGATTTCAGCAGGATACTTGGTGAAAACTTGCTGACATTAATGACTCAAATTCTCAGAGAGACTGCAAGGAAAATGGTGTCATCACTGTCATTCAAGACATTTAAGATGAAATTTCAAAAGAAGGCTGTCAGGCATAATGACTGCCAGGTTCCATTATATCATTCTCAGAGGGTGGATCACACACACTACTACGCAGCCTGTGGGTGGCTGATGCTGAAGTTTGAAAGGAAGCTGCATGGAGAAGAGGCGAGGGGGGGCTGCCTCACATGAACAGGATACAGCACCATTGATATTCACATGGTGATTTGGGGGTAATTCTATGAATCGGGGCCTGGCTTTTAGTTGTGGATATGCTGAAACCTAGTGCTGAAAAAATGTAGGAAAGTTTGAGCTGTAAATGATAATGCCCATTTATTAATTTGCTATGAGCATATTCCTCTCTAGCGACCCAGATGCTCATGTCTGTGTGCATTCCAGCACTGAGATGCCTGCAAAACCTAGTTTGTAATCAGAAGGTAGCTATGTGAAAAGGAGATAAGGGCAGTGGCTTCCAACCTTGGCTGCACAATGCAATCACCTGGGGTGACTCGACGCTAAGGCCATACTCGAAAATCAAATAAATCTGAATCTCAGGAATGAGGACACAGACATCAGTACTTTTAAAATCTTCTCGAGTGATTCTAATGAGCAGCAAAACTCAGAACCACTGTGTCAGAGCAAAGGATGAGGTTTTAGGCCTCAAAGGGTGAGCCTCACCCTTTCCACTCAGGGATCTTTTATGTTATAGACCAGTGGGTTTGGTTTTGTTTTGTTTTAAATCAGGAGTAGACATAGGTTTGCCAGTTTCTAAATTTGTCAAATAAAATCATTAAAAATTCAACTACCATCATCTCATTAAAGAAAGAAAAATGTAACAATAAAAATTAGGAAGGGCCTAATTTCAGGATAAAACAGTAACTCAGTATGTTGTATTTATTTTTCCCATGCCTCTACAGACGAGTGAATATGTCACTACAGACTGATGCAAACTTAAGAACTGATGTGATCTAATTGCTCTCTACACCCATAATCAAGGCTTTCCTCCTTGGACAGCTTTAGATATACTTGACTGAGTTTGGGTTAATTAAACCACTGTCCTATGGTAACTATCCTTCTCTTGCCATATCCTGTTGTAGAGGTTATTAATAGTATTGATTAAGTTGTAGGTGATTTCTTCTCCCAGGCTTTGGAAATGTTCTATCTCTTCCAATGACAGAATATGATGATTTAGTAAGCTCAACTCTGCTTAGACATCTTAAACTAAGTTTTCTAGGGTGACCGTTGCACATATATGCCCAAATAACCACTTATTGGGGGCACTGGCACCCACTTGTTTTGCTAGTGGGCCATGATAGCAATTATTGTAAATCCAGTGGAGAATTCATTAGAGGGCCAAATAAACTGCGATGAGTTGTTTATTCTGTGTTAAGTTATACAAAATAAAAAAGACTTACTAATATTGTAAACTTCATTTTAAGTGCCTCTTTGGTATTTCTATATGGCCAGTTCTTCTGTGGCCATGTTTTTATTGCCCCTCTTCTCCCCAAATGTACAGGGCATTCTAGAATGAGTTCTATACTTCGTTGTCTGTCCTTAATGAGACTGGCTGTTGTCACTCCTAGGAGAGGCGAGCTGTGAGAGAAGTTTACTCCGAGTCTATACCTCAAAGTTCCCTTCAAAGTGTGCATAACGTAGAGACCCATTTATGCTGAAAATGGTGTGAAATAAGTCTTCATTTATTAATTTTCTCTAAGCTGTCATGCTTAAAGGTGGATCAAAAGAATAGAAGCTAGCATACACATGTGCTTTTGGCCAACTGAAAAAGTTCTATTTACTGATGTCTGTGTTCTTCAAACACTCAAGATGTGTAACTAATAATGGGCTAGTCTGCCCCTGTTACTCCCAGACAAACCCAACGCAAACTGAAGTGTTTGCCATCTTTTCAAGGTCAGGGGCTTTGCTTAGAATAGAACATCAACCTCAGATGTAGAAGACCTGGATTTGAATCCTAGCTCCACTACTCTCTTCAGCAAGTTGCTTAAACTCTCTGAGCCTCAAGTTCCTTATACATAAGATAGGAATAATTTCTTTTTCTTCTTCTGTCTTCTTTCTTATTCTTCTTCCTTCTTCCCTCCTCCTCCTCCTCCTCCTCTTCTCCTCCTCTTTCCTCCTCTTCTTCATTATATGGTAATTATGAGAATTATATGAGATAATTTAGGTAGAATACTTCGCAAGTTGCCAGACATAAGTTCTTACTAAACATTAACTTTGTAGGTCAGAGCTCAGGACAATAACATGGCATTAAATAAACATTCACTAGACACTTACACACACACACACACACACACACACACACAGAGAGAGAGAGAGAGAGAGAGAGAGAGAGAGTCTTGTGTCTGCAGAAGGAGGAATCTCATTGGAAATGTAAAGTTAAAAAGCTGTTACTGAATTCTGAACTTTAGTTTCCAGGTCTTGACCATTTAACTGGGCCTGCCTGCTACTTAATCTTTGCTCATAACTGTTTCTAATCTCCCAAACAGATTGCCTTTGCTGAGACCTGTGCATTTTTATGATGAATCCATAGAGTCACCTATCTGACCACCATCCGTCCTTCCATCAATATGTCCTTATCTTTACAGATCCTGGTATTCCTTGGACCCAGAAACACATTCCCTTGCTATTATCCTAATGCAGCTAAGCTTGTTAAAGGAAAGCATTTATAAATCTAGATATTTGCTCCTGCATTTTCATATTTCTGTAAGCCAAGAAAAATTTGAATCAAATTCTCTATTGATACATCAGGTATAAACCATGGATCTGGGAGAAATTAAGTTGGAAGGACTAGAACCCATGGTTGATCTAGAGCACTTAATATTCATGTAGAACCCAATTCTGTTTAATATTTTTATGCTGCTGTAATTAAAAAATTTTGACATCAATTATCAATACATGTACATAGGTTCTCCCTATCTCTGCTAAAGCTCCTTCCCCCACCACCAAAAACAATGACAAATAAAAACAAAAATGAAAATATCGATAAATGAACTTCTCAAGTTGCTGAAAATTTACCATCAGATTCAAGCCTGTTTCTGAAAGTTTCAACTCACCCAATCAGACAAAAGGCTGAGGAAGGGAAGCATTTATCAAGTTACACGGGGGACTCCATCTGTTATCTTAGACCTTTGTTACCAAGTGACACAGAGGAGATACTTGAAGGCAGTTTGAAAGACTTTTATTTTATAGATCCTTCATCCAAAGATTTCCAATTAGGGAGAAGAAGCAGCAGAAAAGGAGAAAAGCCAAGTATGAGTGATGAAGATGCCTTCATCTACTGACATTTAACCTGGCGAGAACCATCAATGGTGAAGTTGCCTTTTCAGCTGGGATCTGTCCGTTCAGCTTCTGTAATAAATGCAGTCAAAGGGGCAGTCCCTTCCCATTGCTCACAAAGGTCTTGTTTTTGAACCTCGCCCTCACAGAGGCCGTTTCTCATCATGCCAAGTCAACAGAAGAAAATCATTTTTTGCATGGCTGGAGTGTTAAGCTTTGCATGTGCCCTCGGAGTTGTGACAGCCTTGGGGACACCGTTGTGGATCAAAGCCACTATCCTCTGCAAAACGGGAGCTCTGCTCGTCAATGCCTCAGGGCAGGAGCTGGACAAGTTTATGGGTGAAATGCAGTACGGGCTTTTCCACGGAGAGGGCGTGAGGCAGTGTGGGTTAGGAGCAAGGCCCTTTCGGTTCTCGTGTAAGTAGCAATTGCATTTGAATTATTTAATACTTTAGGCAGACTCTTCCCAGTGTTGTGAGGAATTATATTTGACAGTTTTGCCCTGTTTATTGCAGGACTTTTTAAACTGGGGTGAACCATATGAAAAACCTATGACTCTGAGGAATTTCTTCTTCCTAGTTTTTATTGTTTTATACTTGCCCTTTTCATTGTAACATAGAGTTAATTCATTGTTACATAATTAAGGTTTTTGGAAATATTAGCAATTAAGATTCGTAAGTATTAATATTTATGTAAGAAATTATGGAGTCTTTTTTAAAAAGTAAACTTGGGGAAATAGGAAAGCTGTAAAGAATGATCTTTATGCCTTTTATTCTTTATAAAAAGAACCAAGGTTATGGGCTCCCTACTTAACCCTACCTGCTTTGCCACCTTTTTCATGATTTTGTTTCCTGCTCCCCACTCCCTCCCATTATTTCTGCTAAGACCTCTGCTGCTGCTAAATATTCAGTTTTCATTTTTAACCAATCTGGAATCATTTGGCTGTAGAAATTTAAAATGATCTGCTGTGCTAACTGGGAAAGAAATGGATGCCTATTTAGTATAGAAAATTTTAAACTGATTGACCTGCAAATCATGTAGAGAATATGCGATTTTCTTGTCTTGATTTTTGTGAAATGGAAGTGTTATCCACAGTATTTATCACCTGTTTATCTTAAGAAGAGAATTTTTAAAAATTACCATGTGAATAGGCAACTCATTAAATGAAAATTAATAAGAAGTCATTTGTTATATCTCTCACAACACACATTCAGAAGTTATTATTATTTCAGAAGGGCTGGTTTGGAACAATCTTATGAAGACACAGTCAGTAAATTACTGCATAAATCACTCTTCAGGAAAGGAGGTTACCAATTGAAGCATTTAAAATGAATTATTATTTTGCCCAGGTTTTTTTTTTCCTTCTAGTATAGGTAGAAGGCTAAATTAATTGAATTTATTATTAACATATGCAGTGCCTAATTAAATTTCAGTGCTGGTCTATTTATATTTCTGCGACATTCCTTATATCTTCTTAGCAGTCATTGGACACCAACCTTCAGCTCACATAGGTTACTAAGTGATATGAATTTTCATAGGGCTCCAGAAAATTTCCAAGAGTTAGTCATCAGCTTTTTAATCGATGAAGTGGATACCAGGTCTTTTCACTGAATGGCTTTTATTCATTAAGGTAATGGGGCTGTTAGAGTTGCCTAGTTTTCCTCGGGAAGGGGGAGGAAGAAAACAAAGCAGAATGTCATGTGATATGCAACTGTATTAAAAAACCGAAAAGGAAAAAAGATGAGAGCGATGATTTAACCATGAGTCACCGGCAGCCAAGGCGTGAGTAAAACTTCTCACAAATGAATTTAGACAAAAGCAAAAATACTGGTGAATTTTCTGGAGCCTTTACATTTTCTACAGTGAAATGGAGATAAACTTTACTCATACCATATGACATGTTTCAAAACAATAATAAGATGTTTTCTGAACACTTACTACATGCTAAGCACTTTATATGCTTTGTCTCATTTAATCCTTACACAGCCACATTCTTCTGGGGTTCAGCAAGTGATTTTTGTGGTTGTGTCCTATGCTGGTCCTGTCGAGGATGAAGTTGTTCTAACTGGATACCCCTCCCTTTGCTTTCTGTGAGGACTCACAGAACTGGTAGGGTTTAAACAGTACTCTCACTTATCTCACAGAATTGCATTAGTTCCCACATACCCCTAACATTCCCCCCCAGCCTAGTGAAGAAATTCTTCCATTTACTTGTTTGTTCTGCAGTGACAGCTCCATCTATATACAATAGACTATACATATTAAGTGTACTGTATATACTATACATATTAAAACCTCTTTCATTTTGGTGAGGCCCAGCAAAGAATACTTACGGTATAGCTTTTTTTTTTTCCTAAGCATAAAAGTATCTTTTTCAATGCAGCATGAGAGAGAGTTGGGAAAATGAAAATAAACAGATCCAATGGACTCCCCAAAGAGCATAATATTCATTTAAATAAACACCCCTCTCAGTGTTAAAACTTCCTAATCAACATGCCTTTGGGACACGTTGCACCCTTGAAGTTTACACTCCCATTGCAATGCAGCTTCATGGTTCACATTTTTTCCATTCAAAATGTCATTACCCTGTCAATGATGTTTCATCAACGTTTGCTTGGATGAGAATCCTCTGATATTCTTCCTGATAGAAATGTATAAGCCCTGTTCATATAAATGAATGAAAGGTCTAGCCTTATTTTCTCAGTAGTGGCTTCCTTGGAGCAAAAATCAGGGACCTCCAGAGAGCTCAGGTGAATGACTCTTTTCTGTTTCTTCCAGAGCCCAACTTCTGATTAGCGTACAATTCATTTCCCAGAATGTCTTCTTTCTTATTTTGCCTTTAGAAAGTTGTTAAGCAAACATTTGAATTCACAGAATCGTACCAGTGTAGGAAGAATGGAAAAGGTAACTTATCAAGGTAAAAATCACTTCGTGGCCAGTTTTCTTGGCTCACTGCAACCTCCCCCTCCTGGGTTCAAGCGATTCTCCTGCCTCAGCCTCCCAAGTAGCTGGGACTACAGGCATGCACCACCACACCCACCTAATTTTTTTTTGTATTTTTAGTAGAGACAGGGTTTCAGGCTGGTCTCATGGCCAGTTTTCTTTGTGTTGTCATGTTATCATCAATTAATAGGAATTTATATTTCAGTTCTGTTAGGTGGATAAACACTATTTTGCATACCTAAACTTTTCATTTATATCAGCATTGCCCAATAAAAATATACTACAAGCCACAAATGCAAGCCATATATGTACTTTGAAATGTCCTAGTAGCCACATTAGAGAACAAAAGTAAAAAGCAACAGATGAAATTAATTTTAATGATTTTTTTAAACCCAAGATATCAAAAATCTTATCATTTTAACATATAATCAAAAATTTATTGAGATGTTTTACGTTCTTTTTTTCTTGATGCTGTCTTGGAAATCTAGAGTGTATTTTACATTTATATTACATCTACTTCAGTCTAGCCACATTTCACATGCTCATTTTTTTGTGTGTGGTTTTAAGAAGAAGAGAGTTTAATAGGCAAGAAAGAAAAGAGAAGGCAGAAGGAAGAGGTTCCCTCATACAGAGACAGAGGTTGGGGGGGCTCCAAAGCCAAAAGAGGAGGTCCCTAAGTACGGTGGACACCAGCCAGGTATATATGCAGAGTCTGGAGGAGGTGATGTCTCATTTGCATAAGGTCACATGCTCATTTTTATGGCTACTGTATTGTTCAGTACAGATTTAGATGGGGATTTGCTCTGAACAAGTTGGTCATTGATGGTGTTCATATTCTGATTGAATTTTTCCTGGGTTCTGCTGTATAAGTCCATGTGTGTTATTTTCATGTGCAATGCTTGCATCACTTTTAAAACCCAGATATATGGCATAACGTGAGAATGAAAAATGGACCAGAAAAATAGTTTGGCAATGTAGTCATGTTTGTTCCTATAAATGTTCCCTGTTGACCACTCTATCTCTTTTAATTATAACAAGAATCTGCCCTGCCAGCATGCACAGTTATGCTGGGAAAACTTCTGCCTCATTTACTCTGGCTGATTCTCATCCACTTATGGGTCAGTGGTTCATTTTCTAGAGGTCACCAGCATTCATACCTAGCACACAATTTCATTTATTATAATGAAGGAATGTTTTCCTTTCAAAGAGGCACAACTGGTGGGCTTAATTTTTCTTGATATGTCACCTGTAAAATTTTAATGATGATGTTTAAACTCTAAATGTAGCCATCAAGACAAAAACTGCCAATTTTGAGCTCAGTGTGTGTGGGTGGGTTTCTGTTTTGGTAATTTGAAACATTGCAGAATATCATCAAAATATGATACCCAAGAATCATATGGTATCAATCGTTCCTAGATATACTGATCTATTCATTGCCAAGACAGTTCATGAGCTGGTAAAAACATATGGAATTATTTTCTTAAAATGTGAAAAATAAAATTTAACCAATCATGTATCACAGCTTGCAACTTTAGTCGTACTTTGAAAAGCATTTTAATTTGGACCTCATGATAGAAAATTTATAAAAAGCTGAACAGAAATTAGTTCACTTCATATTTTAGAAAAGCAGCGTTTCTTTACTAAATGAGGCATTTGACCCAGATTGGAGAGAAAATGTTGAAACTACTTCTATGAGCAAGCAGGTGGCTTCTCAAACACATGTTGGGATGAAATGGCTGGGGCTCAGGGGCTCAGTGCCTGTCACTGAGAGTTGGTACTCTCTATCTCCATGGTCTCCTCCAAGTGTGACTCTTGTCTCTTGCTGACCTGACCTGCCCCAGGTTTCTTACTGGTCATGACTCTGCACACCTTGCATCTCTCCTATCACCCTGCCTATGGCAAAGCTACAAAGGTCTTTGATGTGGCTCTGTCTGATATCCTGTGTTTCCTCCTATGGTCTGTGTGGAAGCAGGTATGGGGGTGTGTAGAGGGGAAGCCTATGAAGTTCATCTGCAAAGACTACTTGGTTAGGGGAAGAGGGAAAGAAGCCATATGCACCATTTCACCAGCAAGCATGGGCTCTTCTGCTTTTTGACTTAGGGGTCCTGTTGTCTAGTCTCACTCACCTATTAAAACAGTCCAGCAAATAGAGGTTTTGTTTACCTCCTATTACAAAAAAAGCAATTAATGGAATAGAAGATAATAATGTATGAGAAGCACTATTGTGAAAGAAAAACCTTCAGCTTCTCTCAGCCAAATAATTGTTTCCTCCTCTGTCCTTCCCAGACCTTGATGTTTGCTCTATTATTTCAAAACAACTATGTTATAAATATTTGAGAATGTGTATTTCTCTGCAAGGAGATCTTAATCCCCAAGAAGGCAGGAGCT
Source organism: Theropithecus gelada (assembly GCF_003255815.1). Classification (NCBI taxonomy): domain Eukaryota; kingdom Metazoa; phylum Chordata; class Mammalia; order Primates; family Cercopithecidae; genus Theropithecus; species Theropithecus gelada. The sequence continues at coordinate 141,249,845 of NC_037669.1, forward strand.
GTGTATTATTCATCCCAGTGCTCCTTCACACCAGGGCCTCAGACAGTGCACGGCCCAAACAGGTACTTAATAAATATTTGGATTTGAGGTGGGTCTCTGCCACTCACAAGAGATTACACTTAGAAAATTCCATCACTTCATTGATTTTCAGTTCTTGCATCTGTATATGGGAGACGATACTAGGTGATTTCTGACATCTCTTACCATTTAAATGCTCTGTGATCTATATAATGAGGGACTGGCTGTTCTAGACAAGTTCCTTCCAGCTTTACAGTTGCATAACCCTTCTAATCTTAGTCACATGATGACTCCACTGACAGATTTTTGGCCACCATCATTAGACATGCTGAGTTACATGTGCCTTTGCTCTGATCCTCAAAACTCATGATTTTTAAAGTATTCTGAAATGTCTACCATTTATCAGGATCCAGATGGATTTTATGACTAAAGTGGATGTTTCTTTTCTCTCCCATTACAATCTTTTACTTTTTGTGTGGGAAATTGCATGTTAAAGAAAGGGAAATTGAAGAATGGGATGCTTTGAAATTCTGGTAAGATGGATCACTGGGTTCCAGAAAGTGGGGGCAGCCACAAATACTGAAACAAATGAGATGGTATTATTGAGAAAGCACAAATAGAAGAAGGTCAAAAGCAAGAAGAAGCTGACATCCTACTTCCTCCCATTTTTGCTTTCTCTGTTTTTCCAAGAAACTCCTCTTCCAGCCTCGCTGAAAAACTACACTTTCCTAAATCTAATTTCTTAAACTGATGATGGCAAGAAGTTAGGAATGACCAGTATATTTAAGACTCCAAGAGTATTTGTTTTGTTTCGTTTTGAGACTGGGTCTCACTCTGTCATCCAGCATGGAGTGCAATGGTGCGATCACAGCTCATTGTAGCCTTGACCTCCCCTTCCTGAGGGATCCTCCCACCTCAGCCTCCTGAGTAGATGATACCACAGGCATGTGCCACCACACCTGGTAACTTAAAAGAATTTTTTTTTTGGTAGAAATGGGGTTGCCCAGGCAGATCTCAAACTGTTGGGCTCAAGCAATCCCCCTGCATTGGCCTCCCAAAGTGCTAGGATTATGGGCATAAGCCACTATGCCTGGCCTCTCCAAGGGCTTTCTTTACCCAGAAGAGGAACTTGGCAGAAATTATCCTCCAATTGGTGAGGAATATGGAGAAAATGACTTTGAGGAAAGGAACTTCTGGTTCTGCCTACCTAATCCAGAAAAAGAAGTTTTACTTCTCCCTTCCCCTAGTAACTATCTTCCCATATTCATATAAAAAATTACAGAATCAACTTTGGTCAAGAATTATAATTTTGCATGTATGCACATGTGCACATGCACACCCATATACCTTCCCTCCCTTTAAATCATCCCACACCCTAATAATAGTAAAATCACTGACTTGAGCATACCTGGGAGAGGAAGAGGAGTCTGACAGGGGCAAGTCCTAAGTGGCACTTCTGAAACTTAACCCTGGTGTACGCACTTTACCTACTGCAGGATGACTCCACAACTGTTCTCACAATTTGCTGCTCTGCTTTCTTTTCTAATTTCTGAAGGTGACTTATCTTCCCCAAGGACTCTCAGACTTCTCAGAAGAAAAAAATATTGGGTGGGTCCCTGCTAGTCACAAAAGATTAGACTTTGAGAATGATAAAAGTATATCAGAATATACTCATTAATATTGAATTACTTTAATTAATATTATGATATTGATAAAAGCAATGTTCAATAATGAATACTATTTGTGCCTCATAGGGGCCAGGCATTTTGTATGTTTTATCTACAACCCTTACATGGGAGATGTTATGATGCTATTTCTCTTGAAGAAATATGGAAACTGGAAACAGAGAGGTCACAATAATTTTCCAGAGTCACATAGCTAGTAGGCAGCAGAGTTGGGATTCAAATTCAGATACATATGATAGATCATGCTCTTCCTCTGCTACATTTTGCCCCCTTAGAATATGAAAAAAGGATACAAAGTGATGAAGAAAATACGTAAGATTATTCTTCAGTTTCACCATCTATTTTTTTAAAGTTTTTAAAATTATACTTTAAATTCTGAAATACATGTAAAGAACGTGCAGGTTTGTTACATAGGTATACACGTGCCATGGTGGTTTGCTGCACCCATCAACCTGTCATCTACATTAGGTATTTTTCCTAATGCTATCCCTCCCCTAGCCCTCCAACCCCTGACAAGCTCCGGTGTGTGATGTTCCCCTCCCTGTGTCCTTGTGTTCTCATTGTTCAACTCCCACTTATGAGTGAGGACATGTGGTGTCTGGTTTTCTGTTCCTGTTAGTTTGCTGAGAATGATGGTTTCCAACTTTATTCACGTCGATGCAAAGGACATGAACTCATCCTTTTTATGGCTGCATACCATTCCATGGTGTACACGTCCCATTGATGGGCATTTGGATTGGTTCCAAGTCTTTGCTTTTGTGAACAGTGCTGCAATAGGCATATGTGTGCATGTGTCTTTATAGTAGAATGATTTATAATCCTTTGGGTATATACCCAGTAATGGGATTGCTCGGTCAAATGGTATTTCTGGTTCTAGGTCCTTGAGGAATCGCCACACTGTCTTGCACAATAGCTGAACTAATTTACACTCCCACCAACAGCGTAAAAGTGTTCCTATTTCTCCACATCCTCTCCAGCATCTGGTGTTTCCTAGACTTCTTAATGATCGTCATTCTAACTGGCGTGAGATGGTATCTCATTGTGGTGTTGGTTTGCATTTCTCTAATGACCAGTGATGATGAGCTTTTTTTCATATGTTTGTTGGCCGCATAAATGTCTTCTTTTGAGAAGTGTCTGTTCATATCCTTCTCCCACTTTTTGATGGTTTTGGTTTTGTTTTTTTTTTTTCCGTATAAGTTTGTTTAAGTTTCTTATAGATTCTGGATATTAGCCCTTTGTCAGCTGGGTAGATTGCAAAAATTTTCTTCCATTCTGCAGGTTGCCTGTTCACTCTGATAATAGTTTCTTTTGCTGTGCAGAAGTTTTTTAGTTTAATTAGATCGTATTTATCAATGTTGGCTTTTGTTGCCATTGCTTTTTGTGTTTTAGTCATGAAGTCTTTGCCCATGCCTATGTCCTGAATGGTATTGCCTAGGTTTTCTTCTACAGTTTTTATGGTTTTAGGTCTTATGTTTAAATCTTTAATCCATCTTGAGTTAACTTTGTATAAGGTGTAAGGAAGGGGTCCAGTTTAGTTTTCCACATATGGCTAGCCAGTTTTCCCAACACCATTTATTAAATAGGGAATCCTTTCCCCATTGCTTGTTTTTGTCAGGTTTGTCAAAGATCAGATGGTTGCAGATATGTGGCATTATTTCTGAGGCCTCTGTTCTGTTTCATTGGTCTCTATATCTGTTTTGGTACCAGTACCATGCTGATTTGGTTACTGTAGACTTGTAGTGTAGTTTAAAGTCAGGGAGCATAATGCCTCCAGTTTTGTTCTTTTTGCTTATGATTGTCTTGGCTATGTGGGCTCTTTTTTGGTTTCATACACAATTTAAAGTAGTTTTTTCTAATTCTGTGAAGAAAGTCAATGGTAGCTTGATGGGAAAGCACTGAATCTATAAATTACTTTAGGGAGTATGGCCATTTTCATGATATTAATTCTTCCTATCCATGAGCATGGAATGTTTTTCCATTTGTTTGTATCCTCTCTTATTTCCTTGAGCAGTGGTTTGTAGTTCTCCTTGAAGAGGTCCTTCACATCCCTTGTAAGTTGGATTCCTAGGTATTTTATTCTCTTTGTAGCAATTGTGAATGGAAGTTCACTCATGATTTGATTCTCTGTTTGTCTGTTATTAGTGTATAGGAATGCTTGTGATTTTTGCACATTGATTTTGTATCCTGAGACTTTGCTGAAGTTGCTTATCAGCTTAAGGAGATTTTGGGCTGAGATGATGGGGTTTTCTAAGTATACAATCATGTCATCTGCAAACAGAGACAATTTGACTTCCTGTCTTCCTATTTGAATACCTTTATTTCTTCCTCTTGCCTGATTGCCCTGGCCAGAACTTCCAATACTGTGTTGAATAGGAGTGTTCACCATCTATTTTAAGAATAGTATTGAAGTCTCACAAAAGCTGGTTCTCATGTAACTATCTGAGAGTATTTGGCCTTATGACTTGAATTCATTCATTGCCTTTTTATTTCACATTTTAGTGATTCTGATGTCTAAATCTTAATCTTTGATCCTCGCAAGGTAAAATAGCCAAGTCAGGCCTGTTTAATAATATTGGTTGAGGAAGTCACATGCTTATGATCAATCTTTGGGTTATGTAATTATATTACCTTAATGTTGGCAGTTTAGGTGTAAGGCAGAGATATCTGATCACATGTGTGGTTAGCTAATTTAAGATCACTGCCCACTAAAATCTTCATGGTATGATCTTCAAAGTTAGCTACTCTGACCACAGCAACGATTTCACCACAGAAATTTCCAAAATGGCAGACTCTTTCCTGAGGTGGAGTGAACAGTTTTAAAACAGAGTCAAGGACTAAAAGAAAAGCAGGCACAAAGCATTTGATTCATTTCAAAAACTAGTATTGTATTAAGAGCCAAGGGAACAGAATTGTAGCATCAATTAAAATGTTGTTTGAAAAAAATAAAATAAAAACAAAAGTTCATTTTTATCTCTGAAATATATTAAGGTTTTCATAAAGTTACAGGTGTATTTTTAAAAAAAACAAAACTGATATACATTAAACTGACAAATTTGCCTCTCATCTCATCATGCAGCTAAACACAACTGTCTATGGTGATATACACTCTTATTAGAGGTATGATAGAACTGACTAATAGCAAACTTTGTACCTGGTAGACTAATTTATGCAGGGTTCATATTTCGCTCCCTCTCAGCATGTTATAACTGTGGCAAAGCCATTCTCAGAAGTTATTACCCCAACATAATCATACCCCTGTGGATTCGGAGCAGTTAAATGGGTTCTGTTATCAGAGACACATATGTGCCACAGCAGATGTCGTCCCTGAGCCACCATGGGTGATTAAGACTCACTGATGGGACTGCCTCTGAATAGGCTTGAGTGAGGTGGATACACTTCAGCTGAGAGAAATTCAGGTAAGGGGCTGAGAAAATCAGATTTTGAATGGTTTCATCATACCATCAGGTCTCCTTCTTTTAAGTTCTGGGGTCATGGATTTCATTCAACCTGACCACATAGCCTTTGGAATCTTGGCTCAATACCTAAGTGTGAGACTATGGGTGATATTAAAGGAGATGAATGCATTGAGCTGATGTCAGAGAATGTCTTTTACTGGATTTTCATAATGACTGGCTGCAGATGGGCTGAGGGGAAAGTCAGATCAAGAGCATTTCTGTAAGAAGAAAGAAATCTTCCCTCTTATTCTCTTTCAAGAAAATGAATAGCTGAGCACCAAGAGGCCAAATACTTTTATAAAAAACACATCCTTTTATGTAGAGAAGGACAAGTTGAGACCAAAAACAGGACCTCTGAAACTGCTTTTAGAGCTTTAATCTAGGAAGAAATTGCTGCACCATTGCTGACATCATTATCAGAGGCTGCCTTAGTTCTGAGAGCTTCACAGATGGCCTTTTCTGCATTTTACATCTGGCCAGATGAAGGCAAAAAGGTTGATGAAACCAAAACTATTAGATCAGTGGTCCATAACTCTGGCTGCACTTTAGAATCATCTGGGGAGTCCTTAAAACTACTGATCCTGAGGCTCCATCCTGGACCAATTGAATCAGGATCGCTGGGGGTGGGACCTGAGCATTGGAATGCTTTGAAAGTTCCTCAGGGGACTCTAATGTGCAGCCAAGGCTGAGAACGACTGAGGTGGATGGTGGCCAAGACAGGTGAGGCCAAGAGTTAGAAGCCCTTACTGTTAGGGAAGGGGGAAGCCACAAGGAGGAGGGGAGGGGGAAGGAGCAGTATTTAGCATTTCTTCCACACAGTTGGGGGGTTTTCTGATCAAAATTAAGCCGGGATCTTTCGCTTCCATTTTCATGAAGGTCTTTTGCTTTGTCCATAGCCACCTGGCCTCAGGGCAATGAGCAATCTGATGAATCTGCAGTAAGAAACTGAGCATACTTGGCTGTCAGCTCCAGCGGCTTCCCCTGTTTCCAAATCTGCCCACCAGTTACAGGAGCCTGCTCACCAACTGGTTGGGTTAAAGGAGTCAGCTCTGTCCTTGACAGGGAGGCCTTCAGCTACCTGGCCCTGTCTGTGACTGCGTGGGTGAAGCTGCCTAATTCGGGGAACTTGATGGAAGATCTAAGCTATGTTCTCTAACAGTTTTATCAGAAATAAAGTTAACTTTTGACCTCCATCTGTCTGTCTCCTGTGGAAGGGCTCTGCTCCTTCCAAAGAAACTCTCAGGGGTTCTCCTTAGAGGTGTGTTATCAGTCCAAAGATCATTTTAGACCAGCCATTACAGAGGATGTCCAAGAAATTGCACAAGGGAAATAGAAGCAAGAATGAGAGCAATATATCAGACAGTGAGGAAAGTATGTGACTGGTTTCAAATAAGTAATTAACCATAAATCCAAAGTTCCAGCATTATTTATAGCAATAGTTGCCTACCTGGTCAGGAAAAAAAGTAAAAGACTGAGCTGCAAGATAGAAAGTTTGCCAGAATTCCATGTACTCCAAGGACTCCTGTGGAGTATTCCTCTGTCCCAATGCGGAGACCTGTACTCTGACCACCCGTGGGCCAAATCCCTCTTACCCACCCTCAATGATTCCTCCTGGGACCCTCACCACATCGAGTTCTTACATTCCTCACTCTTTTCAGGGGAAATACAACCCTTCTGCTCTTCTCACGATGTTAAAAATATTTAGACAATTACTTAAAATTAACAGCAATCTTCCACATAAATGATCTCGCTTGTGTTTCTTGTAAGCTCCGTGATTTATTTCTATTATTATCTATGCTGATAGTTAAGGAAACTGAGATATAGAGACTAACATGCATACTAAATGGCAAAACCAGATGAATTTCAAACTTCCCTGACTCCAAAAGCCACGTTCTGCCCAACCCGCCATGCTGCCGCGCAGTTAATGCCTGGCTCCCCACTGACCCCTCTACCCATTGTGCTTTTGGTGGTACATTGTATTCCAACTGCCTGAGACTCCTGGTTAATGCCATTACATATAGACTTAGGTTGAATTTACTAGGATTTTTAAGATTTGTAGGATAACAGATATGACTGGAATCAGTAATAGATAAAGGGATAACAAAGTTTCAGAATAAAATATAATAGAAAACCCCAGCAGATAGAAGTAAAATGAATGTTAAGGCAACTGAAATGAAAGCCATACATTTAGAAATATCAAATAAAACTCAGATTAATGGCAGATAATAAAGGAACACACTTAGCAGTCAGTAAAAACACTTTTTATCTTATTCTTATTAACCTCAAGTAAACTTTTTTTTTTTTTTTTGAGACAAAGTCTCACTCTGTCATCCAGGCTGGAGTGCAGTGATGCGATCTCGGCTCACTGCAACTTCCACCTCCTGAGCTCAAGAGATTCTTCTGCTCCAGCCTCCCAAGTAGCTGAGACTATAGGAGCCCATCACCACACCCGGCTAATTTTTGTATTTTTAGTAGAAACAGGGTTTCACCATGTTGGCCAGGCTGCTCTTGAACTCCTGACCTCAGGTGATCCACCTGCCTCAGCCTCCCAAAGTGCTGGGATTACAGGTGTGAGCCACCACGCCCGGCTGTAACCTATTGAAAATAGCATTACTTGACATGTGAGACAAATTATTTGTAAGTTAAAGAGTTTATGTGCCTTCAATGCTCTCACCCTTCCCTCCCCTAAAAAGATGATTGAGTGCCCATGATGTGCCTAAGCCTTCTGGTAGACTCTGAGAATGTGAAAGGAATTAGACGATACTTGTTCAACAACCCAGAATCTAAGCAGAAGTGTTCAGAAATGATCAGCCACTTGGGAGAGCTATACTAGCATATCATTCAGGATGGGCTGGGTTATGTTTTAATAACAAGTAAGTTTGAACTTCATAGGTTTGAAACAACAAAGATGAGTTTCTTGCTCACGGTTCATATTTTTTGGAGATTGGCTGGAGCTGCATTCCAAGCCACCATCTGGAATGTTGACAGTTACTGTAAGAGAGAAAGAGTTGTGGAGGCTCTCACACTGGCAATTAAATTCTCTGACCTGGAACTGACACATGCCACCTCCACTTACATTTTATTGGCCAAGGCTTGTTACACAGCCACATCTAACTGCAGAGAGGTCAAGATGAGCAAATCCTACCATGAGCTATAGATGGTGAAGTAGCACTCATTATTATCACAATTATTGTATTTGTTATAAAAACTCCAAGAAGAATAGGTACTCTCTGTGAGGAATAGGCATAGGAAAACCAGAGGAAAGTTCTTAAAGATGAGATAGATTTCACTAGATGGCATTGAAGAAACATTCTAAGTAAATGAACAGCATAAGCAAATGCATGAAGAACTTATTGTGGCCCTAGTACTGACGATGCCTGAGAGCGTGGAGGAGGGAAAAGGTAAGACTGGAGAGGAAGGCAGGAACCAGAACAGGACAGACTGTGTTTGCTTTCAGGCAGTGAGAAGTGGGGGCCAGTCATAAGGCTCCTCCAATATTTGGGGATCCAAACCAAAGCATTGGCAAAGAAATAGAAAGGAAGGGAAATATTTCCAAAATATTCAAAACAGAAACCAACAGAACTTGATGACAGAAGATGAACCCAGGTTTCTGCTGGATAGACCGTTGTTACATTCTCTGAGAGAAGGAATACAGAAGGAAAAAGTTGAGAGGGAATATGAAATTATTTTTAGTCATGTTTAATTTGATCACTTGCAGAACATCAACCAGAGATGTCCATCAGTTACACCAATTTGCAGGTTTTGAGAGAGGCCTGGGGTAGAGGCAGAGAAGCGGGAATCAGCAGATTAGAGGCAGTAGTTGGAACCATAACTGAAGATGAGATTTCCTAGGGAAGGGAGTTGAACAGGAAGGTAGACAAAGGCCAGGTGCAGTGGCTCACACCTGTAATCCCAGCACTTTAGGAGGCTGAGGTGGGTGGATCACAAGGTCAGGAGTTCAAGACCAGACTGTCCAACATGGTGAAACCCCGTCCCTACTAAAAAACACAAAAATTAGCTGGATGTGGTGGTGCACACTTGTAATCCCAGCCTCAGGAGGCTGAGGCAGGAGAATTGCTTGAACCCGGGAGGCAGAGGTTGCAGTGAGCTGAGATCACGCCATTGCACTCCAGCCTGGGCAACAGAGCGAGACTCTGTCCCTCCCCCTGCCAAAAAAAGAAGGTAGACAAAGATGTGTCCTAGAAAACACTATTATAAATGGGTAGAGAGGGGAGACTTGCCAAGGAGATTGAGGGAAGAGTTAGTGAGGTGAAACCTTGGAAGGACAGACCTTCACCAAGGAAGTAACAGTCAACAGGCCTAGATGCCACAGAGATGTCAAAGGAGAGACACTGGAAATGGTTCTTTGAATGTTACAGCCAGAATATCACAGGGGACCTTTTCCAAAGCAGTCTTGATGAAGTGGTGGGGAAGGGAGGTCCTTGAAGGAGCTAAAGAGGGACTGGGAGATCATGACCCAGAGATAAGGGTTGCAGGTATAAAAGGGAAAGACTGAGGTCGGGAAATAGACAGAGGAACCTTAAGGCCAGGCTGTGGGTGGGGTGTGTGTGTGTGTGTGTGTGTTTGTGTGTGTATACAACGGGAAGACCTTGAGTATAATTCTGTACTAAGAAGATAGAGCAGTAGGGAGGAAAAGACTGAAGACAGATGGGAGGATAAATAGTGAATTAGAAAGGTCCCTGCAAAGATGAGAAAGGATGAGTCTGAAAGTACAGGGAGAAGGGCCACCCTTGGCTTGGACAGGAGAAAACATTTATTTCACTAAGAATAAAGGGAAGGTTGGGTATACACCAAGAAGAAGGTGTAGATGGGTGGCAATGGAGTTCTGCCAGGTTGAGGGCATTTCATGATAGCCTCACCTTTCTCTGTGAAATGAGAGAGTTTAGTTTACAAAATATGTTTGAGCACTTCATAAGCCAGGTTCATAGGCTGAAAGAAATGGAGGTGGAGTGTGATAGGTCCTTAAGAATAGGGGAGGTTTGGAATATCTGACAAGGGATAGAGAGGAAAAAACTAGAAAAGACTTTGCAGAATGGGGGCCCACAGATCAGAGGCTCAGGGGTCCTCATTTGAGCAGGAGAGTTAAGGCAGGAAGGCAAGGGTCACAGCCCAAAAAATAGAGCCCCCACCAAATGACTGCAGGAGGGCAGCTTTCCTACGAGAGCATCCCTATCACTGTTTTCACTCCAAGTCATTAACTTATGACTTACTCAGCTCTGTTTCATAATAGCAGACTCGAGTAATGAGGGTATGACAGCCTCTCTCTGCGTGCCAAGGTATGCAGTGTGGATTTCCTTTTCTGCTTTCTCTCTCCTGTGGCTTAGGTGCCTTCTGTTCTGCTACTAGGATAGAGAATCCAGTGACTAGTTTCTTCTAGCTCTCTGTTCTGACTAGGTATCTAGTCAGAAATTTCTGTTTTCCAGACTTCACGGAGAGGGAATCAAGCTTTGAGTCATGGTTGAAAAAGTAGAGTTTAATATATATATGTATTACAAAATGCCACTCATGTTCTTGAGGTTACCTTGTATCTATACCACAACTAGCGTTCTTTTAGAAAGCACCATTACCCAAGTAATCCCTTTCCTGGGAATTCACCCAAAAAGGTTATTCCTATATATCCCCCATCTCCAAAATAAAAAAGAAAAAGGTATGTGCTTAGAGATGTTCCTGGAAGCATGAGCTGTAATGCGGAACCAATAGAAGACGACCTAACAGATTGCAGGGCATCCGTTTGGTTAAAAACGTATGTGTTATCTAAATGATAGTTATGAAGACAATATGTATAACACAGAAAATGCTTATATTCTGAGTTGAAAGAACAGAAGGTGATTTCAAAACTGCATTGAGATAATAGTAATATAGGAAATAGTAAGATGAACAAAGATTTCAAAGGAACAAAAATAAAGACAAATTTTGCTTTTTATATTGGTTAGGAGTATGGGTGAAATTCCAATTTTAATTTTAATTTTATTGTTATAATGTTGTTCATAAAAAAAGGTCCTCTATAGACAGTGAGGCTTTGGGACAAACTAACAGAAACAGGGTAGGAAGAAAATTCATCTTCCTTCAATCCCCTTTCTCGGCTTTAAAAAAAAAAGAGCTTTGTCATGTTCAGGTGTGCAATGAATTCTTTTTCCAAATCTGGAACTTTAAACCTACTATTAAATGGGAGTCAGTTTCCATGTAACATGTTGACAATCCCCCAAGTATGTTGGATTAATTTTTTTTAATAAGGGAATTTGAAATTCCATTTCAATTGCCAACCTGCATCTTTTAACTTCTAAAAACAAAGTAAAACAAAACAAAAACACACTGGGTCCTATCACCCTCTCTTGCTACTACTATTTTATCTCCATTGCCCTGAATTCCTCCCAAACCTCTTTCCACCTAGCTTTGATTTGTTTTCAGTCGGGTTTATTGAGGCATAATTTACATACAGTAAAATTCATCCTTCTTAGGATGCATTTTGACTAATGTATGCATTAGACTAATGCATTTTGACTAATGTATATTGGCTTATAATGACCACCACAACCAAGATATAGAATGCACCCAACCCTCCCGGGTTCCCTCTGTCCCTTTTTTGGTTCATCTCCTCTCCTACACCCAACCCCTTGGCAACCACTGATCTGTTTTCTGTCCTTATCATTTTGCTTTTTCCAGAATGTCATATATAAGGAATCATGCAGCATGCAGCCTCTCGAGTCTGACTTCTTCCAGTTAGCATAGTTATTTCAGATCTGTCCGAGTTATTGTGAGTAGCAGTATCTTTTCATTGCTGACTAGTATTTCATCACATGGATGGGCCACAGCTTGTTTATCCGTTCACCTGTCAATGGATACTAAGTTGTTTCCAGTGTTTGGCAAATACGAATAAAGTAAATATTTGCATACAGATTTTTGTGTGGACACATGTTTTCAATTCTCTTAGGTAAATACCGAGCAATGGGATTGCTGGGTTATATGTTAAGTCTATGTGCAGTTTTCTAAGTTCTGAAACAATTGGATATCTATATGCAAAAATACAAAATTAACCTTGACTCAAACTTGTACTATATACAAAAAATAACCTGAAAGAGATCACAGATGTAAATGTAAACCTAGAACTAAAAACTTCAAGGAGAGAAATATAGCAGAAAATATTTGTGACCTTGCATCAGGCAAAGACTTCTTAGATTTGACATTTGAAACTTGATATGTAAAAAATCTTGATAAATTTTAGTTCATAAAGATAAGAACCACTCTTCAAAAGACACTGATAAGAGAATGAAAATACAAGCCACGGACGGGGAAAATATTTGTGAATTTCTTATCTGATAAAGGGTTTGTATCTAGCAGGCAAAAAGACTTTTCAAAACTCAGTAATATACAATCCAATAAGAAATGCACAAAAGATACGAACACATCATCAAAAATGACCTATGAAAGGCAAACAAGCTCACAAAAAAAACGCTCAACATCATTAGACACTTAGGAAATGCAAATTAAAACAACACTGAGATAAACTACGTATCTATTAAATGGCTACCACTTTAGAAAACCTGCCAAGTGCCAGCCAGAATGTGGAACAAGTAGGACTCTCGTACATTGCTAGTGGGAAGGTGAATGGTACAGCCACTTTGGAAAACACTCGGCAGCTTCTTACAGCTACACATATGGACCTGGGGGTAGAGGAAGGGTTGACTGCAAAGGGGCAAAACGTCCTGGGAGGGGTGGGGAGAGGTTTTAGAATAGTGAAATTGTTCTACATCTTGATTATTGTGGTAGTTACACAACTGTATGCATTTGTCAAAACTCACAGAACTGTACACTAAAAAGGGATTATTTATGCTCTGCTAAATTTACTTTAATCTTGAAAATAGCAAGGAAAAAATAAAATCAATGCCACTGTGTGACTTTGAGCAAATTACTTAACTTCTCTGTGCCTTGGTTTTTTGAAATCTATACTTTAAGGATAAAATAATACCTTCCTCATATTGTTAGAATTAAATGTGCTAATTTATGTTATATATATATAAAGTACTTGTTGGAAGGGTGTGATGATTCACGCCTGTAATCCTAGCACTGTGGGAGGCCGAGGTGGGTGGATCACTTGAGACCAGGAGTTCAAAATCAGCCTGGTCAACATGGTGAAACCCTGGCTCTACTAAAAATACAAAAAGTAGCTGAGCTTGGTGGTGTATGCTTGTAATCCCAGCTACTTGAGAGGCTGAGGTGGGAGGATCACTTGAACTCCGGAGGTGGAGGCTGCAGTGGGCTCCACCCACTGCCTGGGTGACAGAGCGAGACTCCATCTCAAAGAGCAAAAAAAAGTACTTGAAACATAGCAAACGTTTTATAATTATTGGCTTTTTTTCCTTACTGTTATTACTTGCATATTGTTCTTTGAAGAAGTTTGGTGATAATGGAGAGAAAAGGGCAATTAGGGGTCTGGGATGGTTTAAGGATGAGGACACCTAGAAACATTGACTAATAGAGTGAATAAAACAAAGATAAGAGAATGAAAGAGAGGGAGGGTAATTCTGAATGCACAAAGTTATGTTACTAATGTGGCAGCAGCTGTGTGTTTTGATAAATAACTCCCTTTCACTTGTCAATAGCTAATCAAATACTTTCTGGAGACCAGAAGTGACTTGCCGGATCAATGACAACTCCTCCACAGATCAAAATGTTCAAATCCTTGTTCTGTGTTGTAATCCTAAATATAAAAGAACAGAAAGACCAAGCAAATCTACCTCCTAGATACACAATATCCAACATCATTAAAGTGACAACTCTCAATATTTATTTGAATGGTCCACTCTCAGCTTCAACCAAGGAAAAGTCATATTAGTGTTGGTCAGAAAACAGAAGGGTGTTACCAGAGTTCTGGCTGATCATTACAGACTCGGGGATTTTTGATTGAAAGAACAAGAAGAAGAAGAAGAAACCTGATGAAGTGTAAATATAGTACGCAGGGATTAGTGTCCTGCTGGGTCATGTTCTCACAACAGTGAGAATTTCAGAGATTTCACAAAAATTTAACTGCGCCACATGACAATTTATTTTAGCTTCTGGCTTTTCTAGGAGGCAAATCAGTGCAACTTCTTTCTGTATTTGTTTCAATTTGGTAACAACCCTCAATTTTAGGACAGGCTTAACCTAACCACCCTATCAGAGATGATGAAGTAGCTATCTTTTTAACAGGTGGGGAGATGAATGGAATCAGCGTTTGTTTGTTTGTTTGTTTGTTTAACAACTGCTAGTAAAAACAAAGTCAATAGCTGACTGAGTGTAAGGGAGACTCCAGAAGGCAGGTTATTGTAGTATAGATGTGCCTCGACTTATGATAATGTTACTTCCCGATAAACCGTCATAAGTTGAAATATCGTTAAGTTGAAAATGCTTTTAATACACCTAATCTACTGAACATCTAGCTTAGCTCAGCCTATGTTAAATGTGCTCAGGACACACATTGCCTACAGCTGAGCCAAATCACCGGGCAACACAAGACACTGTAGAGTACCGGTTGCTGGCCCTCGTGATGCTGTGACTGTCTGGGAGCTGCGCTTGGTGCCACTGCCCGGCATTGAGAGTTTCCTATCGCATATCACTGGCCTGGGAAAAGATCAAAATTCAAAATTCAAACTGCAGTTTCTACTGAATGCTTATAAATTTCAGACCATCATAAGGTTGAAAAATCAAGCCATCATAGGTTGGGATCTCTAAGAACTTGCTTTATGAATCTGGGTGCTTCTGTGTTGGATGCATATATATTTAGGATAGTTAGATCTTGTTGAATTGAACCCTTTACCAATACGTAATGCCCTTCTTTGTCTTTTTTTTAATCTTTGTTGGTTTGAAGTCTTTTTTGTCTGGAATTAGAATTGCAACCCCTGCTTTTTTCTGTTTTCTGTTTGCTTGGTAGATTTCCTCCATCCCTTTATTTCAGGCCTATGGGTGTCCTTACATATTTTATCTTTATCTTTTCATCCAGTCATCCAGCCATCCATTCATCTGTATCATTTTTAACCAATAAGGACTTTTAAAAGTGCAACCACAACACCATTAACATAACCAATAAAATCTATAACAATGATAAAATATCATCTAATACACATCCATGTCCAATTTTCCCTCGCTATCTCAAAATCATCTTCTTAGAATTGGTCTGTTCAAATCACAAACCAGATTCAGAAACAATAGCCATACATTACATTTTATTAATATGTCTCTTAAATTTCTTTTAATCTATAACAGTCAGGAATTTTTATGTCTTCATTTATCCTTCCAATTATTAAAAAAAAAAGTATTTATGTATTCATTGAATAGACAATGCTTGCAGAAAAGTGAAAAAAAACATTTTAGTACAAAAAGGTACATGATGAACTGTTCCTCAGTCTCCCTTCCCAGAAGCAATGTTACCACTTTTGTAGAAATAGTCTCTGCCTAGACACACATGCCAGTCCCTAAGGCTGCTGTAACAAGGTGGTTAAGAGTGAGAACATGAATTCAAATTCCTATTATGCCAGTAAGTATAAATCTTGGGCATGGTACATGGCCTTTGTGCCTCAGTTTTCAATAATGGTACCTATCTCATAGGGTTGTTGAGAGAATTAAATCAGATAAGTGCTTAAATAATTATTAATATTTATTATTATTCACATTCCCTTTTGGCTTTTTTCCCAAATAGAAGAATGGTGCACATATGTCTTCATTTATTTGGCTTGTTTTTTCACCTCACATCACATTTTGATGAATAATCCATACATGTTATTATAGATTTGGTTCATTCTTTGTAATCATTGACTAATATTCCATTGTATGAATATGCTACTGCTAAACATGTACGTCATTTCCAACCTATTCTTATCTTATTATCAAAAAATGCTGCAATGAATATCCTTGTAATACTTTATTGGATTCATGTGCAAAAATATTCATGGGATAAAATCCTGAAAGTTAAATTGCTTCGCTAAAGAATATGTGCATTTTAATGCTTTATAGATATTGCCCAGCTGTCTCAAAGGAGGTTATACCAATTTACACTCCCAAGAAAAATGCACAAGGGTCCCCATTTCCCTGTACCCTAGCTAACACAGGATATTGCTAAATGTTTTCATCTTTGTAAACATGATGTGTTGAAAATGGTATCTCATAATTTTAATGTGCATTTTTCTGATTGTGAGAAGATAAAGGAAATGTAGTGCAACTAAAACTCAGCAGTCAAATGACCTGCCCATGACTCCTGAGTGAGGACACTGGTAAACACCATCAGGATCCAAACACCTCTGTATTTACGAAGAGGATGCTCCCTACTGGATAGCACTAAGCTTATTACATGTATGTACATGTGTAGTTAGTTAGTTACACCCAGCAGTGGTGAAGGGCTTGTTCTGAACCAATCAAACTTTCTCTCCTGGCCCCCTTCCAGCATGTGGTCAGGAGTAGAGTGTTGTGGCCATGAAACATGCATTTGTACAGATGACTATTTACTCCTCCTTGAAACATTTTTTTTTTCCATTTGCTTCCCTGCTGTCTCACTCCTGGGTCTGCTCCTAACTCACAAATTACTCTTTTCCCAGTCTTCTTGGTTGGCTTTTCTCCTTTTCTGTGCTTGTAGACATGGGGGAGCTCCAGGGCTTCTCTCTTGAACTGCAGCTTCTCCCTGGGTTCATCTCCTTGGGATGTCTATTCCAATGGGGTTAAATACCAGGGCTAGGACTACGGAGAGGTCATGGAGGCACCTAGCACATAAAGTTTAAGGAAACATTCTTTATCGGTCCCATGTAAGTACAGGACTGGCCCTGGAGAGTGACTACTACCTTACCTTTTCCACCCTAGGCACCTTGTTTGCCTTACCCTAGTCCCAGTCCTCTTAAACACCCCAGTCTTCTGCCTGGACCTCCAGAAACATAAATCCTATTTGACATTTCTACTTGGAGGTTTTAAGGAAACTCAAATGTAAAACATCTAAGAGAGAACTCTTGCATCTTCCCATCCTGGTGCCCAAGCCTGTCTCTTCTACTAGTCTATCTCAGCTAACAGCATCACCATTTATTCAGTTGCTCAGGACAAAAATTTTGGAGTAATTCTTGACTCTTCTTTTTTTTGAGACTGATTCTCACTCTGTAACCCAGGCTGGAGTGCAGTGGTGGGACCTTGGCTCACTGCAACCTCTGCCTCCCAGGTTCAAGCGATTCTCCTGCCTCAGCCTTCTGACTTTGTGATCCGCTCGCCCTCGGCCTCCCAAAGTACTGGAATTATAGGCGTGAGCCACCGTGCCCGGCCTGGTTTCCTCTTTTTTTTTTTTTTTTTTTTTAACAAGTCCTATCTTCCATCTCTAAAATGTATCCCAAATCTGACAGCCTCTCCCACTGTAGGCGAACCCCCATCTCTCACCTCTGTAAATAGCCTCCCTTAGATCTCTGGACATTTGTCCTTCCCCACCCCCTTGTGATCACTAGTCAGCATTCAGAAAGATTTTTTAATATCATGAAGGAGACCATGTCCCTCTCCTAGTTAAAATTCTCTAGTGGCTTCCTAATAAATTTACAATAAAAAGCTGACTCCTTGCCATGGTCAATAGGCCAGGATCCAGTGGGTACAACAATCTGATCCCAGCACAACAATCCACTTCCACCTCCTCACCATTCACCAGGCTCCACTGCACTGGCTCATTCCTGCCTCAGTTGTGCTTCTTTTCCCTGGAAAGCTCTTCCCCCTAGATCTTCAAGGGGTGATTTCCTTCTCAACATTCAGGTGTCAGCTCGTGTCACTTTCCTGACCACCCCCATCCACTCAGAGATCACTCAAAATCCCATTACTCTATTTTATTTCTCTATCATATGTTTCACTATTTGAAACTATCTTGTTGTTGATGCAGGCTATTTTGTTGACCCCTTCACGGGACTCACAACAGGGGTGCCCCATTTACTCAGCCTGCCCCGCGAGTGAATGAGTGCAGGAACCAGCTGGCTGCTTTAGTGCTGTCAGGAGCAAACTCCATGCAGGCCCTGCAGCAGCATCCAGGTGGGGGTGCCTGTGACCCCAGGGCCCCAGAGGGTGTGTGTGTTACAATGCTCTCTTAGTTCTGCCATCTGCAGACAGCAGTGTATTGTCAGCTCATTGGGGCTTTTGCTTCATCACGTGGGGTGGCTGCCCTCTGCCAGTGAGGGCAAAGGGCCAGGGTGACAGTCTTTTGGGGTACCCACAATTTGTGCATCCTGAATTCTTGTTTGCTGCCCAAGAGGAATGAGGTCACACAGATGAACTGAAGGATTTTGAATGCAGAGAATTTTACTGAGCAATGAAAGTGGCTCTCAGCAGAGAAGAAGCTGAAAAGGGAATGGGAAGGGCAGGTCACTCTCCCCTGAAGTCAAGTCACATCTCTCCAATGTCCAGCCACCATCTCTGAAGTCAAGTTGCCTCTCTCTGATGTCCAGCCACTTCTCCTCTCTACTGGCTGAGTCTGGGGTGTTTATAGGCAGAGGATAGGAGGTGGGGCAGGCCATACATAATTTTGGAAAAGGCAACACTCTATTAGTAAAAAGACATTATTCAGAAAGAACCAATTGGGAAAGAATGGGCACACAAGGATGGAAGTTTTCACTTTGAACTGCGGGTTTCAGGCTTTTCAGCTCAAAAGTGAGGTTTTTCCACAGACCTGCCCCTGTCTGCCTAAAATTTCTACACCTCTATCATTGTTACCACTGGATAACAGCTCTCCTATAAAGTTCAGGGACTTAAAACAAAAATTTACTTATTCACCTGGACAGTTCTTCATAGGGCCTCTCCTAACTGTTACAGTTACATAGCAACTGGGTTGGAGTCATCTTTTCTGGGCTTGACATCCAGGACAGCTTCTTCCCTTGTGTGTCTGGTGCCTCAGTGCTCCTCCAGGCAGCCTTTCTCTCCAGAAGAGTAGCCTGGACTTCTTGGCAACTCAAGCTTCCAAAAGAAAAAAAAGCAGAGACTGCCAGTTCTCTTATCAAACTGGCCTGGAACTGGCACAATGTACTTCTGCTGCCATATTCAGGAGGTCAAAGCAATCAAAGACCAATCCAAGTTCAAAGGCATTGGGGAAAAAATTCTACCTCTTAAATGAGAAGCGACACATGTATAAAAGGGGGAAAAGCATTGATTGCGGCCATCTTTGGAGATAAGCTATTGCGTTTATTTGTTTGTTTACTTTCTAATGGTCTGTCTTCTCCCATTAGGTTATAAGCTCTGTGAGACAACAGGAACCCTGTCCGTCTTGTTTTATGGCTCTACTTCCAACACCTAGAATAATGCCTAACACACAGTAGGTGCTCAGTAAATGACTTAAGCACTTGATACATGTTTGGAGAACTAAGATAAACTGAATTAAACTTCTCCAGATTGGTCCTGCCAGATTTGCTGAGGCCAAGCATGCTGATGCCTCACCAGAAAAAAGAAACCCTAAAATGTAGGGTTTTGCTTTCTCTGCAAACAAGAAAAACTTGCCCTGAACACAAAATCTAGAAATAGATTTGGCATGTTTTCTACGTGGAAATATTTCCCATAGTACCAGAAATTACTTTCCCACAGCTTTGTGCTACATTAAAATATTGAAGTTGACTGAAAATATCTCCATTCTTTAATCTTGGTGTAGACTAGAAACAATTTTTTTGTAACAAAGTAAATATCAAAACTTCCTGATGTTTGAACACCCCAGATATCTCCAAACTTAAAATATCATTGCAAGTTAAGATAGATTTTTTTAAATGATGACTGAGAAAGGTCATTAAAAGCTTGATTATTAAAATGTACAGATTGGGTTATAAAGCCAGCATTTATTTGTTCAAATCATTACATACGACCAAGCTCAGAAAATAAATTACCTCAAATCTCCTCTTTGCTAATTTTTACTGGTACACTCTATAAAATGATCCTATCTTTAAACCTTTGTGTAAACCCCTTATAAATTAGTAAGTGAGAATGTATTCATCGGAAGGATTGTAGTGATGTTTGAAAATTAAAAAGAGAGATTGAATTTTAAAAATTATACTTGCAGACTACTGCTAATGAAACTTCTTCTAACCCTAGTTTTGTCTTATCTTCAGTTTTTCCAGATTTGCTCAAAGCGATCCCAGTAAGCATCCATGTCAATGTCATTCTCTTCTCTGCCATCCTTATTGTGTTAACCATGGTGGGGACAGCCTTCTTCATGTACAATGCTTTTGGAAAACCCTTTGAAACTCTGCATGGTCCCCTAGGGTTGTACCTTTTGAGCTTCATTTCAGGTAAGTACAAAATTCTACCTCTGAAGACAAATGTGCTTTTCAATATGTCAAAAAGACGATCTACCTAAATATAAAGTTATAATCTTAACATATATACATGGATGCACACTGTAGTATCATATATAATAACAAAAAGTGTGGAAATACCACGCTTGTTCAACAGTAGGGAATTCAATAAATACTTTATGAGTGTCTATATGAATAACAATGATGCTGACATTAAATTATATTTTTGAAGATGTAATCAAGAGGATAAATGCTTGTCTCAAAAAGTTACATGGAAAAAGCAGTATGTAAACTTATATAAACATTGTGAACCTAATTTGACTATATATATAAAATATAGAGAATATACATATAAAATACTTATATGTATATATGGGGACTATATATATATATGAAATAGATAGGTAGATGATAGATAGATAGATAGATAGATAGATAGATAGATAGATAGATAGACAGACAGACAATAGAGACTCCAGTGTGTTGGTTATGGTTGTCTCTGACCCATGATACTATGGGGTACTTTTATTTTTGCTCATACTTATCAATATTTCTCAGTGTTCAATAATGTGCTATTATTTATACATAATAATAAAAATAAATAAAAAATAAATAAATGGCATCAAAAAAGAGTAAAGGGCCAGTGTTCCCACATATGAGCAGCCATGTTCAAATCTGTAGATACTTTGTGTAGCCTAATGCACTAAGTGTATCTGGGCAAGGATAAACTCTAAAGCCAGAAATTAGTTCATCAATAAACATGTGTTACTCAATAGCCAGGGCTGATGGAAAAGAATATAAAACCCAGTCAGTGCCAAACGGTGCTTACTATCTGCAGCTGGGAGACGGAGAAAGATGAGAAAATGAAAAATGTGTTTATAATTTATATGTAGCTGTTCTGTAGGAGATCTCTGACTTCGCCCCATTCTAAATTTGCAAAAAGATCCAACACTTTGTCAGATTCCTGGGAGGCAAGTAATTTTATTGATGGTTTCATGGAGAGATACAGAATGATAACAACTCACACAAAGCAAACAATGTAATGAAAATCTCTATTCGACTGTTTCTTTTTCTCTCGAAGTTGCCCTTTGGCTGCCAGCCACCAGTCACCAGGCTCAAGGTACTTTCTTGCTCTTGACACTACTCCCTTCTCTCACACAATTCAACCCCTGCCACAAGCGTGTATAGATCTCTTTCTATAAAACAAAGCCCTGTAGTTAACAGGTCACTCGCAGTGTAACCTCTGTTCATTGTTACTTGTGCACACTGCTTGGGGTCTCATGCCATCCACATCCTGCTAATCACATTATTCACCCAACCAAAGTATATCCTCCAGTGGAGATTCTGCTAATAATTTCTTTATATTTGTCACAAGTATATAATACCATTTTAAATTTTACAGATGATTACCCTATAAGGGAAGAGTCTAAGTCTTTCACATCTTTGTATCTCTGACAAAAGCATTCAGCATGAAGCTCTGTACACAGTGGACAATTCAATATGAATTTGCTGACTTGAAATAGCAAGCCTAGAAAAGAGCTATTAACTTGGTCACCTAGACAGAACAGGTTTCAGCAATCAGAATTCAGATGAGATGGAACTGGCAGAACAGGTGCTTTGAAGCAATAGGACATGAGCCAGTGAGGAGTGGGATGGAATATCATAAACGAAGGCCAAAGGCATTGCAATCGGGGCAGAAGAGCCAAGAGCACAGGCTCAGGGTGTGGGCAGACAGAACGAGAAAGTGATTCAGTCACAGGTGAAGGTCCAGATGAGAAGAGAGAGTTGGGATTACTTCTGCTCACCAAACATCCAAAACCAAACTGGTGGATCTGGGTGGTGTGCTGTTTTACTGATAACCATTACACATGATTTTAACAGAAGGAATGGAATGTAAAGCAGTGGTTCTCAGACTGGAGTCCCCAAATGAGCAGCATCTGCATCATCTGGAAACTTGATAAAGCAGCAAATTCTCAGGCCTTACCCTAGACCCACTGAATCAGAAACTTGGGGGTCTGGGGGAGGATGGCCATCCGTATTTGAACAAGCCCTTCAGGAGATTCTGAGGCTGGCTCAAGTTTGAGCCACAGGGAGTTGGTTCAACAGGTGTTGGCAGACTGACAAACAAAAAGGAGACCCCGAGGTAACTCCAAGATGGTAATGTTAGAAAGCAGCTTCCACCCCTAGGGCTTGGGGGAACCAACAAAAGAGTTTGGCATTGTCAGAACCTAGAAGCTTGAGGAGAGACCCCAGAGCATTGTGTTTAAGACCTTGAGGACTTGGCTCTGGGACACCACGAGGGGTTTCTGTGAGTGTGGAAAAGGTTGGACACTCCCCAATTGCTGCCACCGGGGAGAACTACAAGTGAAGTGGAAGGTGTGGGCCTTTCTCTCTTTTCTTTTCTTGTCTTCCCTCTCCCCCTGGTGCTCGTGTTTGACAGAAAACAGCTGAAAAGGCAGAACTAGTTTGGGAAGTCTTGACCTGGCATCATAAAGCAGAGGAAAGCAAAGCTGGAGTGAAGGTGAGATGCAACAACTTATTAGCAGCACAACCGTCTAGCGCTCCAGCTTCTGAATGAAATTCCAAAGAACAGCCCATTTGGAAGACAAATTATTTGACAGTTCTGACAGACGACCAAACTAACAGCATTTGAAAAGCGAGATGACTCAGAGAATACAGAATTTAATCCAAATCCCTGATCTTATCTCTGCCTTTGGCCAAGTCTAATGCAAGGAGAACCTGAGCACACAAATATATGCGGGAACGATCAGGACCTCTGCCTGCATTCTGTTCCGTCTCACCCACCCTCAAATTTGTTGTAAAAGCTTGGGCTCAAAAAAGTTTTGTGAATCACGGAAGGAAGAGAAGGGGAGAAAGGAAGGGAAGGAGCCAGCTCCAGATCTGTGTCTTGCAGAGGATAAAGGCCCAGTGTTTTTAGATCATCCAGTGTTTTTTTAAGCCGCAAATGCTTATTTTTTAAATATCAAAATGTTCAATAACTCAAAAAAAAAATACTGTTACGACAAAAAAACACATTTGAGGGTGAGATGGACTGACAGTTTGTGACCTCTGGGGATAAACAGGTCACTTTGGAATCACAGACTTCCTCATTCCCCTTAAATCCCATATGGTACCCAGAAGCCCTTGGAACTTTGGAAATGTTTATTCACAGTTGTGATGTCCATGCAGACTCTGGCTCTAAGCCCCAATTGTGTAAGGGTAGGGTTTTGTAGCCCTTATCCCAAATATTCTAAATGTGAGCCAATGCCTTACATACTCAGAGGCCAGAGACTGCATTAGGGGTCCTTTATTTCACATATGAGTCACATTCCAATAAGAGACGCCAGAGGTCAGCTCTCTTCCACCGACTGGTTCTCCTCCCTTGTTTCTCTCGCCAGTGTGTGCTGCCCAGGTGGCAGTGCTCACTGTCAGCAGAGAAGAAAAATGCTTTCCTCCTTGGACCTCTTTTCTCTTTTTCTCCTCCCCACTCACATCCAGCTTCCCTAAGCTTCCCCCTATCCTTGTGCTGAAGTCATTCTACGGTCATTTCTTCAACTGTCTACTTCTCTGTTGGATGGGCACCCAAGACTTGGCATCCAGGGGCATGCAGAAGGGGGAAAGGGAAGGGAAGGGAAAAGAAGTCCTCCCAATTGTCTATCTGGAACTTTCCACACTGCCCAGAGTACTGCTATGGGCATCTCCTTTTGTCTCCCGATGTGGTGCATGCCAGACCCAGCAGGTAGAAAAGGAAAGAAAGCAACCCATTGGACCAGGCCAGCAATGGCTTCAGTCACACAGCTCGCTCATACTTATGGCTTCATATTCTGTTGCCTCCTGAACAAGACATTTCTTCCACTCTCACAGCCTCCAGTTTAGCTCATATTCCTCAGCATTCTCCATGTAATATTGTTGCATGAAACCCATGCAAGTCAGCCAGTTTGCTCTTTCTCATCTTGTCATTTACAAACTGGTGCTGAGAAGTCTTTTTCCCAAGGTAGGATTTTAGCAAGACCTTCATCATCCCCCATAGTTCATTTTGGGCAGTGATTCTCTTCTTTGACTGTACATTAGAATTATCTGAATAACTTTCTAAAATGACTGATCTCGGGTCTCACACAACACTCATTAAATTATAGTCTCTGGGGGTAGGGCTTGGGCACTGCTATTTTACTTTAAGCTCTCTGGAGTCATTCTAATTTGTAGCCAGTGCTCAGGGTTGTAATATAGGTGAATATATTTCACATATTTGTCAAACATTGGCTGAGTAGCCACTATGTGCCAATCATTATAATAGGTACTGGTGATCCCACAGTGAATCAGGCACACAGTGCTGTCTTCATGGAGCTTGTAGTCTAGTGGGAGAGTCAAACAAAAGTGTATTTCAATAATTAAGTGATTACAGATTGCAATAATTACAATAAGGGTGATAAACATGTTGCTATAATATGCAATAGTATGGCCTTTCACCAGACATTTCTTAAAGAGGTAAATCATCTATCGGACACCTTTTAAAATCTCATCTAATTTCAAAAGTGTACATAAATAATTAAGTTATTATAGTTTGCAATAATTACAATGAGGGTGATAAGCAAGTTGCTATGAAAGAGAATGATAGCAGAGGTCTGGCTTTGATATGGTGGTCAGGGAATACTGCTCCAATAGCTGAGTTCTAAAGCTAAGAAGGAACTGAGAACCTTCACAGAACATCCCAAGTAGAAGAGGAAGCACACTGAAGACTCTAGGGAAAGAGATCTGCTTGCTGTAGGAACCAAAAGAAGGCCAACGTGGCTAGGGGCTGGGTAGTGAGGGGGAAGTAGCACAAGGAAAAAATGAGGTTAGAGAGATCAGTTCATACCAGTTAATGTTGGACCTTAAATATTAACCATGGTAAGTCTTTTAGAACTGATTCTAATTGCAATGAAAAGCTTTTGAAAGAGTTTAAAGAGATGTCTGATAGCTGATTTACCTCTTTAAGAAATGTCTGGTGAAAGACAATGCTATCGCATTGGAGGTGAAAAAAGATGAATGGATTCTAAAAACATTCTGAAAGTACATTCAAAATATTTTTCAGGTAGCTTATGCAACTAATAAATAGTGGTGGCATTATGGATAAGACAAGGGAGGAGCAGGCTTGCTGTTTAGGACAAGAAAAAGGTGGGGAGAAGAACTCAGCACTAAAAATCATGTGTTCCATTTGGGGCACATCAAGTCTGAGATGCTATGAGACCACCAAGTGGAGATGTCAAGTAAATAGTCAGTTACATGAATCTGGAGTTCAGTGAAGAGGTCTAGAAGAAAGACATAAATGTGGGCATTATTAGGATATAGATATTATGTAAAGCAATAAAATTGGATGAGATCACCTAGGGAGAGAACGTACATAGATAAAAGCTGGCCTAGGACCAATTCCTGAAGAACACTGACAGTTAATTTTTTGGTTGAGGAGGAGGAGAAGCCAGCAAAAGACACTGAGTAGCAATGTCCAAAGAGAAAGAGGAAAAAGGAAAACTGGGATATTATGGGTGTCCCAGAGGGAATGTTTTAAGGGTACCAGTCAGCAGTGAGCTTTGTGTAAAGTGGGCCACCTGTAATAGAGGTGCGGGCAGGAGAAGGCAGAATAGGGAAAAGGGGGTGAAAAAACTTCCCTCAAGATTTATAATACAGTGGGAGAAAGAGAGAGAGAGAGAGAGAGAACTTAAGGAGGTAGAGGAAGAGAGAGAACCAAAAAAGAGGGAGCTGAATATAGAAGCAATTAGATTCACAGTTTTCAGTTGCAGCACTGATATTTGAGTGGGGGCCTTTTATATATTCCATTCTAGATGTTTTCCAGTTGACGGGAGCGAGCCTTACCTAGATCTGCATGTAGATGAGAGTAGGCCAGCTGGCAGACTTGACATGGGTCAGTGGTAGAACATCCTAGTAGTTCTGTGAATACTCTCTGAGAATGACATGAAAAGTATTGGTTCAGGCCTTTTGGAGGTGATAAAAGCCACCAAAATGTGGACTTATTGCAAATTGTATTTGTTACCATTTGCAATGATTATAATTATTCTCTTATATATAGCATTTCTTACGTATAGCTTCTCTTACATATAGCATCAGGAGTTATGCCTTCTCTTACATATAGCGTCTGCTATGAGTTATGC
The DNA here is from genome assembly GCF_003255815.1 of Theropithecus gelada. Lineage (NCBI taxonomy): Eukaryota > Metazoa > Chordata > Mammalia > Primates > Cercopithecidae > Theropithecus > Theropithecus gelada. Next base: position 141,276,421 of record NC_037669.1, read on the forward strand.
AAGCAAGGCAAACAAAATTGCTGCCTTTCTTTAAAAAGAGGATGCTCCTAGTATGGGCCTAACTAATTATGATAATTACAGCTATGGCATGGAACATAAGCACATTCATATACACAAAGACAAGAAAACAAAGAACAGTTTAAAAATAGAACACTTACATTATATATCAGTTTCAGTATTAATAATAACCTGGACTCTGAAATATGCCTGGGGCACATTATTCTGCAAATGGTGGTGAAAAAAAATCTGCATCTCATCTCTATGCCAATCCTTATGGAGGCGCACTTTTTCAGAAGTTCAAGAAAGAGATACAGGGATGTCCAGTCATCAAAGCCACAGAGCCTGATGAAGGATAAAGGATTTGTGGCAGGAAAACCCAGCAATGAAAATATTCTGCTAGTTTCTCAGGACAGAACTTAGAAAAGAGGCCACAGAAGGAAAAGAGAAGTAATGTTAGACAGCTGATGTTGGCAGTGGGCAAAGAATTTCATTTTCGTATGCAGGGAAGTGGCTGAATGGGCAGTGTTGTGAGGAATCACATTCCAGGTCATTCATGTCCACGGTGTGGTAGGAGGACCGTGTTTCATCTATTTTGTACATGGCCCAGCCATGACCTTGTGCAAGGAAATGCTTAATCATTTTCTATCACAGTTGCAAAGAGATTCTTGCCCTACTCAGAATGTATGTCTTCCCTCCTGTTTCATTTAGAGTCACAACCCAAGTCCTTGCTATGGTCTCCAAAGCACCACTTGATGTATCTACTTCAGAAATACACACAGACAGCTCACCTATTTCTATCCCTTACCTTCCTCCCCTCTTCACTCAAACCACCTACTTCCTTTGCATTCACTCTTCCTTCAGCCTGAAATAATCTTCCTCCAAATATCTACCTTCTCACTCCCTCACTTCTCTCAAGATGCACTTAAATGTTATCTTCCCTATGAGGCCTCCCCTGGCCATCCCTCCCCAGCCTTCCTATCCCCCTTCTCTGCTTTATTTTATTCTCCTTAATATATATCACACTCTGATAAACTATTGAATGTACTTATCAAGTTATTGCCTCTCCCTCTTTTTCCATTGTCTCCATCACTGAGAGCTCTGTGAAGAAAGGGATTTTTACCTGTTTCATTTAGTGCTGTACCCCCAGTTCCCACAACAGTGCAATAGGCACTCAATAAATAGTTGTTGAATAAATGAATAAAACAGAAGTAGCTAAATATTTTCTGGTAACAAATGACATTCTTCTGAAAATGTCATATTTTCAGACATATTTCTGAAAATAAATTCAAATTAGATAGACATTGTATTTTTAGATCATTTCTTCTTTGCATTAATCATCCTTCTCAATAACATAACATCTGTAAAACTTAAGTTAGATATGGGCTCTTCAACTTTCCATTACAGAAGATAAAGTGAAAAGGCTAGACCCAGTGGTATTATTCCTTCATCTACATCTATCCTTTGGAAACACATGACCAAATTGCTTGCCATCACAATCTCAAAGTCTACTCTTTGGTATTAACTCTCTTCACTTGTCGCTCTGTCCCTTTCTAGATGGTAGCCATCGGTCTCTGGAGCAGTGTAGACTCAGAACAACTTCTATTGGGGGAAGAAATTATTGCTGGTGACCTTACTTTCAATTACCAACTTTCAAGTGACATTGGCATAATTTTAGAGAAAATTAACACCTACACTTGTAAAGTTGTGGCTTTCCCACACCCATTTATCATCTTTCAATATTCCTTGAAAAGGAAATTATCAATTTATCATTCTATATTGGCGATGAAATGCCCCTAATATCTGTCACCTATAAGACAATTGAAGATGATGTGTTGAAAGCTTTCTGAAAATGTTGATCATTACTTTAAATGGAATTGAAATTTCAATTTATTATTTCCCAAAATACGATCTTACTGATAATAGGATAACATTTCAGAGATTTCTTCCCCTTCGAGGACCCAAACCCATAGTACTTCTGGACTCTCACAGATCCTGGCAGGGTGTTCCCACTCATAAAAGCGTAGATGCCCTCGGGGTCACGCAGGGATGAAGAAGCAACTCTCAATGGCTGTGTCCTACGTTCACATATAGTAAGGACTGGGGGAGACCGGTGCTCAATTCTGCAGTCTCAGACAGCTGTCAGAGGAGAGTCATGAATGTGCAGTGTCTAGCACATTACAAACGTTTGTTAATTGACTGATCATTCATGGTGTGACAGCCCTATAACTCAGCTATCCTATTCAGTCAGAAATTAACTCAGTAATCAAAGTCATTAAAAGGAAGAAAAAAAACCTACAGCACCAGCCAGATGGTGGGGAAATCAGACGGATGAAAGGAAAAATGGCTGTAGGTCATTGAGTAAGACACTGGGCAGCAAAACCTGGGCCTTGTGCCTGGTTATACTCCAAATTATAGCCCCAGCAAGGTTTGGCAGGCTTTTCAAAGTCCTGGTTTATTCTAACCTTTCTTGGGAGCAGGAGCAGTGTTGGTCAGATGGACAGACACATAAGGAATCTGTCCAAATGGCACCATGTGGATTTGGGCTCTTGGTGTACATGGATAACTGGGAAAAAGAGGAGAGAGACATGTAGGACTGATCCTACCATTTGTGAAGTCTTGGGCAAGAGTATGAATGAAAACCCACTTCTCTTCCCCTGCCTGGCTCCACTGCACACGGTAAAGAACCTGAAGCATATGAGTGTCGACACTGTACCATGTATCCAAGCTCTGACCATGCCTCTTGAAACAGCTATTCCTCAGCCACCGTTTGACCCTGAGAGGACTGACCCAGGAGAAATGACCACATAGGCCTTGAAAATGGGCTCAGGGCTATTTATGAAGTAAATTCCGGGGTCCCAGGAGTATGGACTAAAATGTGAGTTGGGCACGCCAGATGGGTATGTTCTATTGACTTCAAGGATTCCTTGTGCTATGGGAAGGAACCTCTCCAGAACAGAGACAGAGCAGAACCCTTTAAATGTGGAGCACAAAGCAGGAGCCCCTCTTGCTGGATTCAAAGGGTCGTACTGGAAGTGGGTAGGTTTAGTCCTATTCTCACATCACTCATATTCCTTACACACTTCTTTTATAGCCTTAGCAGCCATGCCACAAAGAGAAACTCTTCATGCGTATCTTTTGGTCCATAAGTCATAAATAGTTATCCTTGATCCCATGTCTTTTTTAGAGCTATGGACAGAGAGAAGCAAAAATATCCCAAGTTCACACTGAGTTGTCTCCCTTCATATCTCTTATCCCTTAGCAGTCACTGAAAGGTTATGAGACTCAGGCTGGGTTTCTATCCTCTGGCCCTGAAACGACGATGCTGACCTCGTGATCAACCCTAGAACCCAGAGCAAGATCTCAGACTGTCCTCTCTACTACTAGACAGCACACTTTGTTTTGGGGGCTGTGTGCTTGAAATATTAGCTATGGCAAAAGACTGAGTCTCATGACACCCCAAGTAACTTTTACTTTAGGAATTTGAAGTACAGCCTTGCTGTAACGCTGTCTCCTTAACAAAGTACTACCTTTAAAATATTTAACAACTTGAAAAGGAAACTGAGCTTGAATTTTCCTTTCAGGTGCTCAGGAAATAGTGTTTCAATTCTGTCTGAAATTCACCATCTCCTCAGACAAAGAAGGCTCTTATGGTAAAAGCAGTGGCATTTTCTCCACAATTTTCGAATAAAAGATAAAGAGAAAACAGCACTGCAGCCTTTTTGTTAGGATCTAACAATAAAGCAATAATACGGTTTTGCCAGGGGAGAGCACTGGTTTTAAGCTTAGAATACAAAAATAGGCTGACAAAATTTTACAAAGGAATATTCTCAGCTACCACTCTGAGGATAGTAGAAAGTGAAATTTCAAGAAAATTACATTATGCAATTATTTGATGATGATTAAACTGATGGGCCAGTTCTATGTGAAATTCTAAAGTAGAAGAAATGTGATGTCGCCTTTTCTGCTCACCTCTCCCCTCATTCCTACCCCCCAATCTCTACCTCTACCCCAAACCCAGCCTGACCTTTGGGAAAGGAATGGGGGCTGTCACCTGCATGATAGCTCCTCTTGCCTGCAATGCTCTCCCCACACAGTCCAGCATCCCTCTGCTCAGCTAACTTTTCCTACAGCTCCTTCTGGCTGCTTCTAAGGACACTTCCATGATGCTGCCCACCCTCTCAGTAACAGCCTCCCTACTACCCGTTGATTACATGCACTGTAATTGGTTAGTAATTGATTTTATGTCCTCCGCCCAATTATACTCCATGGGAGCAGAAACCATGTGTATTTTCTTTAATGTTTAAATCTCCACAAGTATCCCCTATATAAGTCTAATGAATAAATGAATGAGTGAATTAATGAAAAGAAACTCAAGCCATTATGTTGCCACTCCTAGGATATTTGGATTAACTTTAACTGAAGAGTAAAAAGCATTTACCTGTCCTAAAGGAGACATAAAATCAGTGGAAGAGTATCCGGAGGAAAAAAAGACACTGTGATATGTTCTTTTATATTGCCTACCCTGATGTAGTCAGGTGTTCCTGATATGGGGTGGGCTGAGGATTTGAAATAAAATTGCCTAATTTGACATAGTAAGTGGAGGAATCAGGATTTGAAACCAAATTGGTTTGACCTAAATCAAGCTATTATGATAAGGACTTGCAAGAAAAAAGGAATCCATAAAAACCATACGAATAGCTACCAATTAGTAAGCATTTATATGTGTCAATTACAATGCCAAATGCAAATCATGCTTTATTTATATTAACCACCTTTTATAGATGAAGAAACTGAGACCTGAATATTAAAATTGCCTACTTTTGCATAATAAGTAAAGGAATCAGGGTTTGAACCCAAATTGGTTTCACCTAAGGCAGAAAACTATCCCAGCAAGTCTCCTATTAACTGGAACCCTATTGTGGTGGCCTGGGGTAGAACAGTGGCTGTGGAAGTGCTGTGAAGTCCTGGTCATCCCATGTGCTCCTGATCTGGTCCCTCCTGCCACCTGCTTCTGCTCCCTGTGCCATCCACCCATCTGGAAGTCTCCCATTGTCCATCTTTAGGGGAGACACTCACCAGAGCTTCCAGCTTCCAGCCAGTATGGAGTGCCCCTGTCCCACAGCAATCTCACCCAAATCACAGCTACATCTGTTAAGATTAGGCTACCAATGAGTGATAGATGAGGGGGAAAAATAATAATAGTGTACTAAATAAAACAAATTTTTTTTTTTTCTTACACATAAAAATCTAGAGGTTGAAGTCCAGGGCTGGTCCAGAGACTCCAAGATCTGGGATTTAGACTCCTTCTTTCTTGTTTTTCCACAGCGTATTGCTTCCATTTCTGGGGCCACATCGGTCCAAAATGTATGCTGGAGCTCCAGCCATTGCATCCATATTTCAGCCACAGCAAGGAGGAAGCAGGGAAGAAAGGACAGGCCCCTAATACCTGTATAGTTCAAGAAGACTTTCCCACCCATACATCCCAACCACCCTTAGTTGAACAATGCCGTCTTAATTCAAGACACTCACATGTCTAGCTAAAAATCTGAATTCTGTTACAAACAAGGAGAATAGAGATGTGCACCCCATCAACACCTTATCCATAGCTACCTTTGTTCAGGTTTTCCTTTGTGCCGCTGTGGCCAAGTGAAAGCCGAAGGAGCCGTGGTAACCCTTCTGAAGGGAGGCCCGGGGCCTTTCACAAGAGGTCGCATGATTGGCCTTTATCCTGCATGGCTGTGAAGTACAGAGAAATATTTTCTCTTGAAGCCACATCATAGCAGTGGCTGCTTTGTAGCCTGATTCCACCATTATGCCTTTAAAGTGCCTAGCAATTCAGCCTTCACATCATGCAAAGAGGAATATCTCCCAGTCTTTGTAAGATCAGCGTAATTCTAACCACCTCCTTACCCCCCACTGCACTCCTACACACACACACACAGATCTTCTTCACTCAGAGCAGAACCATAACCCAAGCACTACTACCTATAGATTGAAGAATCAGGCTCATGATTACAAATACGCAGTATTTTTTTTGTGGAGAATGTAAATGGGGATGATGGTAAGAGATTTCCTTGGTTTACACATTGACCCTCTTCCCTGGCCCTTACAGTCAGGAAATATTTGTCCCAACATGTTGTTTCTTCTGTTGCAGGCTCCTGTGGCTGTCTTGTCATGATATTGTTTGCCTCTGAAGTGAAAATCCACCACCTCTCAGAAAAAATTGCAAATTATAAAGAAGGGACTTATGTCTACAAAACACAAAGTGAAAAATATACCACCTCATTCTGGGTCGTTTTCATTTGCTTTTTTGTTCATTTTCTGAATGGGCTCCTAATACGACTTGCTGGATTTCAGTTCCCTTTCGCAAAATCTAAAGACACAGAAACAACTAATGTAGCTGCAGATCTAATGTACTGAAAGGCAAACCTTTCTATAATTTTACAAGGGGGTAGACTTGCTTTGGTCACTTTTAGATGTGGTTAATTTTGTATATCCTTTTAGTCTGCATACATTAAAGCATCAGGACCCTTCATGACAATGTTTACAAATTATGTACTAAGGGTACAGGCTGGAAAGTAAGGCAAGCAGAAGGAAGGCTTTGAAAAGTTATTTTATCTGGTGGAAAATTGCTTGACCCAGGTAGTCAAAGGCAGTTGACTAGAATCGACAAATTGTTACTCCATATATATATACACACATATATATACACACACATATAATATACACACACATATACACACACACACATATATATACACACACATATAATATACACACACATACACACACACATATACACACATATATACACACAAATGAAAGTGTAAGATGCCTTTCCATCAAAAAGGAATCAAAAGGCACATGGAATATATTTTAATAAAAACAAATACTATTTCTGATATATCCACACATTTGTTGCCACAGATTTCAGAAAACTGACCTGGAATCGCTTTCCTAAAACAGTTGTGTATTAAATGAACATCTATAAAATGTATCAACCCACTTTTTTAAAAAGTTTGTTTAAAGTATAGTCTTAGGCCAGGCATGGTGACTCACACCTGTAATCCCAGCACTTTGGGAGGCCAAGGTCAGAAGAACATTTGAGCTCAGGAGTTTGAGACCAGCCTGGGCAATATAGTGAGACCCTGTCACTAACAAAATTAAAAAATAAAATAAATATAAAATATAGGTTTTTTAAAAGCATAGTCTTATTAACCATGTCTGTTGGTCAAAATTTGCAAACTCTAAAACAAGAAAGAACCAAGCTTAGGGTATTTTTCCTCCTGTGCCTGAGTCCCAGTTACATTCACGACAGTACTTTCAATGAAGATAATTGCTGGGACCACTGAGGAATCATGAAAAATGATCTCTACGAGTACACTTGATGCAAAAATGACTCATTGGGGGCTGTTTTTCTAGCTATAGTGTCTTGAGTACTAATATGCAATTATGAAAATTATATTAAATCTGGGATTATGATGGTATCACTGTGTCATCTTGGTCTTGGTCTGGCTGTCACCAAGCATGACCCAGGTCAACTTTTTTTTTCCCTGAATTACCCATCAAAGTGATCTGCAGCTGACTAAAGGCCACAGCTGAGCCTGGAACTGACCCTTCCTTCATCCTCAACCTGCTGTCCTCCAGAAAGCACCAACGAAAAAGCAGAGAATGACAGCAAACAGATCACCAGGCCTCTGACCACAGATGCTGGTTACTCAGCAGCCCTCATATAATAGGTTTGAAAGTGCTCCTTAAAATAAAACACCTTTTCCCTTTGGAACTATTTACAAGGATGAAATAACCATATACCTGAGAAATAACTTACTCTGGTGTCAATTTGCTGTTTGCCAGCAGACATCAGAACACACCGAGTTTCCAGATGCTGGTTTTTCCCCTTAAATCAGAAAACACACCTGGAGAATTTCTAGAAGACTACAATTCAGTCTAGCCGCAAAGGGGATTTTTTTTTTTGGTAACAGGCTAGAGCCCAGTTCTGCAAGTCTACAGCTGAAATGGTCCAGTACAAAAGCACTGGAAATGAGGAGTGGGCTGGGAGGACAAGGACCATCTCCTGTGTGAGGAGTTGGCTGGAGGTGCCCAAGACCAGGTACCCTCTGCACTCTCATGGGATCCCTCTCTGTCTTCTTGGAGTTTTGAAAAACTCCTTCAAGCACCAGCCTTTTTTCTTTAGAAAGCAAATCTCCAATTGTTCTCTGTTCTGTAAAAAGAGAAAGAAAAGCTGGAGCAGCTGCTGAAAAATCTAATGAGGACCTAAGAGGCAAACCCACCATGTTCCCTGGCTGCAAAGGAGAAGCAGGACTGTGACAGACGCTCAAAAGGTCCCTGCAGAGCACACAGCACACAAAATAAAGCAGGAAACAACCTGGCACCAGCAGCGCACCCGTCTCCCTCTCTTCTCGTAGATGCAACGCCTAGTCCCCAGGCCTATGGGGAGCCCTTAGAAGAGGGGTCTGGCCAGGACGCTGGTTCGTGGCTCCTGCTCGGTGGGAATGACATTCATTTTGCTGGGACCGGCCCTCCCTCCCAAGGTGTCAGGGAGCCTTCTCACAAGGTCACGGGGCCCCCTGCTGGCCCTGGGGAGGCAAACACTATGCCAGGTGGGGAGCCTGTTTCATTGTCTCAGACACCCTCATGTCATCATTAAGAACATCAGTGCTGATGATGCTGCCAGAAAGAGTGGCAAGAAGAATGTATGAACACCGTCCTAGGTTCGTCCAGCTGGACCCAGCCAAGGCAAGATGTGTTCACCGGAAGAGGAGCAAGCTTCAGAATGAAGCAGAAACAGGTGCAGATGGTGCATTAGAATGAAGAGGAGGGGCACTGCGTACATCTGGGCTCTTACAGTTTGCAAAGGTCTTTTGCTCTTGTGGTGCCATCTGTTCCTCCAGGGAAGCTGCTTCCATGTCACATTCCAGGTGTTCAGGGCCTCTCAACATGGCCAGAGTCTCATACATTTACACAATCAAGGCAAGGGACAGTGCTTTTATTCTCCTCTCCCTCTGTTCCTTTACCTGGTAAGAGGCTAGGAGAAGGAGACCACCACCCCTTCTTAACCCTGGTGGAGACAGAGGGTGCACACTGGCAGCAGTAGGGTGCACCAGCTCCAAGGTAAGCGTGGCTTGCTACTAGAATGGATATTTGTCCCAACCATTTACCTAGAGAAACCTGAATAGAACCTAGGGATAGACTCCAGAGGGTGGAAAGTGGGGTGAGGGTGGGGGAAAGATTAACCTCCCTCTCAATTTTCCTCCCCCTCTCCCCTTCCAGTAAGATCCAGTGTAGTTAAAACAGTGCAGCTGCTATAATAGAAATGCTGCTTCAAGCCTGGCCATGTTTCTCTAACTGCCTTGCTGCCCCTGGTCTCTTTTATTTAGATATCCTGGGGCCTGTACTAGTTCAGTGCCCGGTATCTGCTCTAGAGATGTGCCCATTCTCAAGCCCCTTTAACATGGCAGTTGGTCCTGGCTCAGGGCTGATGGGCCACCTCCATCAGTGACAAGGGACACAGTAATGCCGGTCAGTTTAGAGTAAAGGGTAGACAGAAAGACTGGGCAGCACTGGGATCTCTGCTTCTGGGCCAAAATCCCCCCTTGGAAAAAGCCCTCTTGCTCCTGTAAATAATGATGTAAACCAAATTAAATTATATTTTGATTTCAGACTTAGTGATAAATTCACACTTAGGCAACCAGACACATCCATGGGTGTCACAGCTCAGAGCTGGGATTTACGAGCCTATTTGGAAAGTCTGAAGACCCAAGTCAGAAATCTTCAGACTCTCCCCTGCCAGTCCTAGTGGACAGTATCAGGCCATGCTTATAGAGACCCCAGGGTGGAAGTGAGGTGAGGCATAACTATGATGCAGTTAAAAGGCAAGCGTCTTAAGAAATTGTTTCTTTGCTTGAATCTTGGTCTGAGGGATTTTGACCCACTCTGAAAGCAGTAGCCAGAATGAGTTACAAGTAGGTGCGCCCCTCACTCAGCAAAAGTCCACTCTTCCCACTGTAAGCCACAAACCTGATTGCAGAGAAGAGTGAGAGACTTGGGAGTTCCTGCTAGCAGTGTTCTCTCTCTCCTCTGGTATAGTTTGGAAGAGAGTGCACGGAGGAGGAGGCTTGGGCCCCTCAAGTAATTCAAGCCAGTGCCCTACCGGAAACATGCAATTTCAGGGTATGGCATTGCATTCTCCTCAGGTTCCAATTTATCATGAATTTTACCTGTGCAAAAATGTGTAGCATAGCTAATCCAGAGGTGTGGATTCCAGGATGCCATGGCTGTCTGATTTGCACTTAAATCTGCCATCTTTCTATTTAGCCAAGTGTAACGAAAAGTGTGCCTTAATATAGGGAAGGACGGTGTCTGCTGCACATCCCAGGCCAAAGGCTCCAAGAGAATCAGCTGTATAGACTTTCATATAGCTGCCATATATCTGCCCCCTTTGCCCTTCTCCTCTGCAGTCACCCTCTCCCCTGCGGAAATTCTGTGTGTTCTTCACCAGTTTCCTCTTCTCTGGCACACAAACAACTAAACTACATTTCCTAGTCTCCTTTGGAGTTGGGGCCAAGTGAGTATGGCTGTACCAATGACATGTTGGTTGAAGTGACCTGTGCCACTTTCAGGCCTGGCCCTGAAAAACATCCCATGCAATCCTCCAGCTCTCTCTTCTTCTGGTGCTGCATGCAGCCTTGGAATCTAAAGCAGGGGCGGGCTGCACTAGAGTACAAGAGTGGTAAATAAACTTTCTCTGTAAAGCCACTGATTTTTGGTGATTGTGACTGTAGCTTAGCCTAATTTAGCCTAGCCTAGCCAACAAGACCCCATTCTCCAAGAAAGCTCTTCTGCTGTCTGCCAGGGAGATGCTTCTCTAAGGCTCCCAAGGCATAGTCTATTCCAGTGCACCTCGCAGCATCTCCACTTGCTCCTCTCTGGGCCTCTGTCTTTTGTGGCCCTCTGGTCACATTACCCATCACCCACTGAAATGAAGACCGGAGAGTGAATTGTCTACATAAATAAGTAAAGACTAAATAAACACTTTTGCTTATGCTGCTGTCCTTCAAGATTCTTTACAAATGTGGGTTAATAAACCCTTTTTCGTTATGCAAAAAGGATTTATCTTGCATCTCCTACAGATGCAGCTGTGTGTAAGGCACCAAATATTGGGACAGCTAATGTAAAAAGGGTAAGAATATATTTTTTTCTTGATTTTTGGTTGAGAACAGAGAATAATATCCTCTAAGACTTTCTATCTTTAGTTTCTGTTTAAAACTTCAGTATAGTATTAAGAAAAAGGCTTTTTAAGTTTGCCCATAACAGGAAAATCTGATGAAATTTTGTAACAAAGGAAATCATTAAAAAAAAAAAATCCTAGAGTTTCAATTTTCACAAAATGCTGAAAGAACTCTGTTACTTAATTAAATAATACTGAAAAAAAAAACTTAAAAACAATGTATCAAGAAGAGCAGCTGGGAGATAGGGAGGCTTCCATCACCATCCGAATCTGGGAGGGTTCCCTCTAGAAGGCGTGGCTGCTCCCTCCTCCCGAAGGGGCGGGGCATTCAGATGAGGAATTTGCCGCAGTCCTGCGTCAGACTACATGTTGAGGCCCAGAGAAATGCTTCTCCTGCAGGTTGGTGGACAGGAGACCTGCTGTGTGCTGTCAACTTGGTCCTCTCCTGGGCAGAAATGAGGAGGCATTGGTCGCTGACTCAGTTTCCCCAACGTCCTCTCCTGCTGGAAAACAATGGTACTTGTTCTAGCAGAGATTCTAGGTTTATTCTAGGGGTACCTCCTCTTAAGTTTCTGCCCATCTCCAGCCCTTGGTATTTTCTAGCTAGTTTGGAGACAAAAACAAACTTATCCTGCAAGAATGTCGCAGTTTTAAACCTAAACTCGTGACTATTGAACTTAAAAATCACTTTTATTCCCTGGATCCAGAGTCACTCACTTCTCCACAAAGCTGATGAGCAGTTACCTGGACTGAGCAGAGGTTTCTGGAGTATAAGGAAGCAAAACAAGCACAGGGGAGCATGAGAGCATATCCAAAAGAACCAGTGAAATATCCTTCCACCGCGCGCAGTAACTCTCAACTGGAAACTCCTTCTGATTTTTTGTAAGCAGTTAACAAACTTCATAGATGTCCTCCACCCCACACAATATGCTTATGTCCTTTGAAAAATACGTAAATATAAAAAAATAGAAAATGCACGCATGTCCTGTCAATTACCTCTCCATCCTTTACCACAACGGAAAGGCTTCCTATTTTACTTAATGTTTTGGTCAGGAAGTATTTAACATGAAAGAAAATATCCACCTAAACCATCCTAAGCAAAGAGCGAGAGAATGAGAATTAGAGATCCAGTGGAAAGATACAGCAGCATCTCCTATGGCACTAGGATACTAGGGGAGTAAGTGCATTCAGGCCTCACGAAGGGGTAGATCCAGGAGCTGGAAAGTCAGTAGAAAGTAAATTTCCCTTCCCTCCCACTCCTCCCCTTACCACTGTGTTGGCATGGTATGCATGCGGGTGTGAATGTACGAGTGTGTGTGTGTGTGTGTGTGTGTCTAAGACCACATGGTTCTGGCCCCTGTTTTTCTTTGTGCCTCTGAACAATTCACTTCTCTCTCTGCATACCAGATTTCTGTGCGTTTTCAAAGCATGAGGGGGAAAAACCTCTTCAGCTTGAGGCCTACATTAATCCCCTAGATTCAGCACCAGCTTCCAATCCTTCAATCTCTCTGTTGCCCATTTCCAAATTCCAGGTGGGGAGGGACAATCACAATGGTCCTGCCCAATTCTGGATCGGTTCTCCTTGATCAGGTGCCCACCCTTGCTCCACACAACTGAAGTGAGGGGGGGATGAGTCATGTCTGCAGGGCCTCGGTGCACAGTACGTGTGTGCGTGCACATGCAGGTGTGTGTGCACGTGTGTGTTTGTTGGGGGGGTCTCACAGAAGAGGATGTGAAGCTTGGCAGATACCCCAAAACTGTCCATAATGATTGGTAAAATAAAAATGTGATTCTGCATACTATACCTTAACATTTATAGGAGTCTTTATATACAGTTTCACGCCTTATCATGACTGACCAAGTTGTCTTCCCAATTTCTAACCCAATTTATTGTTTTATAAAATCAGAGAAAGACATTGAGATTTTTCCATAGGGTTTAAACTTTTTCTGTGTATCTCATTCTTCAACATATCAGTTGAGTGACTGATACTTCCTTAATTTAAAACAAAAGCCCTCTAGATGGTTTCTAGTGAGTAGACAAAGCAGTTTTATTAATATTTCTAGATGTCTCTTCTATTCTAACAGGGGTTTTCATCCTTTCCCTGGTCTTCCCTCACCCACATTATAGCAGACCTATGGCCAAACCCACACATATGTAAGGAACAGGGCAAACCAATTAGGCTGAGCTGAGATTATTCTGATCAAATTTACAACTCACATTTCCCTGTAGGACACAGACATCAAGCCACCTTCTCCCCTCTCGCCTTACCCCCAGCTGTTCTGTGAATCACAACACATTCTTTTGCTCAGGAGACATGTGCAATGTCTGCCACAGGAATCTACAGACTCACTTTACACCATGGCATACTTGTCCCTCATTATTTTCTGGAGACTCAATATCAATTCACAAAGATTCAACCACTGAACTCAAAGTGACACCTCTTCCAGCCTCATGAGTGGCATTTTGCTCATGACGTAGTCCTGTAGCACCGCCACAGAGCATCCTGATTCTGAAGGATACTTAGAAATATTGCCTTCTGGTCTCAGTATCAGGCATTAGCTGTTCTTCTGCCAAAGAAAGGTTTTGTTTTTGTTGTTATGTGTTTGTCTTAATGGATCATATCATCACTCACTGTGGAGTAGTCACTGCAAAGCCTGAGGTGACATCTGTGGCTCACCTGTGGCAGTATCTAGAATTTCACGGGTGTATTTTGTGTACTGAGAACTAGCTTTATTCCTGGCTCAGTTAGGTTCTGCTGCTTTTTATTCCATTTTTTTTCTTACTCATCTATCTTTTCAACTCCTAATTTATAATCTTTCCAAGAATCACATACACCTTTGTAAGTTGCTTTAAGTTTTTTAGAGCAAGGGATACAAATTTTACAAATCCAAATCTTACCATCATACAGTACTAAAGCTACATGAGAATAAGAAGAAATGTAAGTAAATTATAACCCATTTCTCAAAATGCTTTTACATCACATAAATTGTTTTGTCCACTGCTAAATCCTCTTCCCTTGAACAATGCCTCACATGTGCTGAGCACTTACAAACCTGAATGACTATGGGTCAATTTCAATCCTCCTTTCTGTTGCAGAGAACTGACTGTTTCCAACCTCAGCTGAGGTTCCCATACACAGTCAGCTTCCTGCCATTGCCATTTTCCTTAATTTCCATCTAACTCTAAATCTGATGAAGCTTTCACACCTTCATTTTGAAGCAGGTGACTATTTTGAGTCATAAGATCTATTGTCCTGCCATATCTTCCTGATCCTTTGCCAGTAACTGCCCACAGCACTCAAGAGAAGATGCTGATGCTTGTTGTAATGAATGAATCAAATGACTCATAAGATATTGATTAAGCTTCAACCATGTGTCCTGCATGAAAGAAAAATACAGGGCACAGCCCCTGCTCTTAGAACTCAAATCAGTTTCCAAAAATCACAGAAACTATACTGCTACTAAAGTACAGATTGTTTTCTCAGTAAGTAAATTCAAGTTAAACCAGCTTGATGAAGTGGAAAGGCCACTAGGTTTAAACCCAAACTCTTCCTCTCACCAGTTCTGAGCCTGGGGTGTCACTGAACTTTTCCTTATCTTTGTTTACCTATCAGAAACTAATTTAAATGTGTCCAAACTGCCCCCATATATATGCACATAAATAGCCGTCACACCAGCCTTAATTTCCAATTTTTGTTGGCTCTTACAAGCCCCTCCAAGTAGAGAACCAAGGCATTGCTCCCCAGCCCTGTCCACTCCCCAAGTGCCTCCCCTTCCATTCTGGGAGTTTCTAAATCCTCCTGTGTCCCCAGGAACAAGTCTGTCATCCCAGTTTCCACACCAAGGCAGCTCACAGCTGACCTGATCCTGAGGCTTCTGTGAGAAGATTGCTTGGCTGAAGCAAAGGATTTGTTCACTGAGGGATGCTCTGCAACCCAGGGTTCTAGAATATGCTGAGGCCTGCAGTAGAGTGGGGTCGTGGTAGAGAACAGCTCCTCCCACAGTTATGGCACTCCCAGTCTTCTGTGCCCCTAACCACCTTGCTTCTGTCTGAGATGCCACATGTCTGCTTGCATTCTCTCTTGTCACAGGTCCCTCTTTTCTCCTCTCCAGGTACCTAGCTACAACATTTCCTTGTGTGACCAAAAAGGAGAAGCCTCATGCCCATCAGCTCTCATTAATGTCTTATCAATGCATCCAGAAGGGTCCCCAGCCCACACTGTGTAGAGTCAGGATTCAATCCACAGTTGGATTATCCACTACATGAAAGAGGATCCACCCAAAAGATCTCTACAGGGTCAATGCTTGCAAGGAATCCTGTGCTTCCTTGGGAGCACTGAACCACCAGACAGTACAGTGCATCATAGGAGCATTTATTTCTGCTGTGCTGTGGTGAGCAGAGGGGTCCAGGGCCCACCATAACCAGGTGGACATTTGCAACTCCGTTTTGTACACGGTCCCACCATGCAGACCAAGAAGACAAGAAGATGAGCAGTCAGTATTTTAAGCCTCATTATGCCCTATTCATTGTTAAGCTTTCTTTCTCCCTTTTTTCTTCTTCTTTTATATTAGCATGACTTCCCTTTTTTCCTTTAAGCAGTAAAAGGTTTATATCATATTTTTAAAACGGCTTGCTTGAGAAATTGGAAGTTTCTCTGTAGGGCACCTTGAGGGCTTTCCAAATCTGCTCCCTGCTCAGAAGTTCAAAGCTATATCTTCAGTACCTCATGAGTTGCAAATACTCCAGATTCTAAGTCAAATTAATCACTGCCTTCAGCTGAAGTATCATCCTGACACCTAGGGAGGACCGTGTTGATTTAGCAAGCTGATAGAGCTGAGGAAAGCAGAGGCAATGCTGATTTAAATCTATCCAACCATAGAGAGGTGCTCGGTGTTCTGATGGAGGCTAACTCTGTGGCAGCAGCACAGAGGATGCAAGCACACACCCTGGAAAGGTGGGTCTTCTGCGTGTCAGAGTTTATCCAGCAGATCACTGAGGTGAAATGACATAGTCTGATCTGCATTACAGAACAACATGCTGGGGCCTGTCGAGGAGGGATAGGAACAGAACCTGATCAACCAATGAGAACATTTTACAGAAACTCACCCAAAAGATTATGAGAGTCGGACTCAGACAGTAGATGGATACAGAAATGTGTATCATGGAAATGTGCAGTCAAGATTTGCTGATGGACCAAACGTAAAGAGTGAGGAACAGACTCTATTTGAAGTCAAGCTCTGTTCTGAATTGAAGTCTCTCCTACTGCAGTAGCTCAAATATTAAGTTGGTGCAAAAGTTAATTGTGTTTTCCGCCATTACATTCAATGCCAAAGCCTGCAATTACTTTTGCAGCAACCTAATAAAATCTGTCTTGCGGTTTTTAATGAGTGTTCAATGAAAAAAAAATTCTATTACGCACAGACAAGCCACCCAAATGTTACAAGTGGATGATGGGTGAGAATACCAAAGGTAGAACTGAAGCATCAGAAGTGGGACCCAAAGTTCAGTGAGGCAATCGGAGATTTCATGCAAGAGTTCAAAATGCTTGGGTGGTGCCTCAAAGGGCTAGGAGCAATAGCCAGGTGAATGCAGTAGAGTGGGGTCAAGGAGCCAGGTCTTCTGCCTTCACACACTGTAGCTAAGCTTGCTTTGTACTGCAGTGTGATGTGGCTACTTACATTTGTGAGGATGCCCCTATGTGGACAAGCTCACAAGCAAACTAGGTAGCCCCCCTGCATCACATGATGTTAAGCAGAGGTGTAGGGGATTGAAAGCTCTTCACTTTCTTCAGAAACTCCACTTCCTCCTCTCTTTCCCAATGTATACAATTTCTTTATCAGGGAAACATATATTTTATTATGTAATAGAATTAAGGCTACACAGTCACTCTGGGAGAGGCAGAGATCTACAAATTCACAATTTTTTTTACAGTGTCAATGATTGCTGTTGGAATATTTTTGAATGACTAATTTTGATTGGAGAAAGAGAATGGAAACGAGGAAGAAACCAATTTACCTTTCACCCTGAGGGGGTGAAAAGGGCACAGATTTATAAGACTAAAGCACCAAATATTAAACTTTGTCAATGTTGCCAATAATAAAATTGCTTACTTAAGACTCTTGTAAGAAAGAGAAATTACTCTAACAAATTTAAGCAAAGAAATGAATGTACTGAAGGAATAAGGTATTTCTCAGAGTATGAGGACTTTTGGCCTCCAGGAGTCGGGAAGGAAGACTCTAGTACCCCAGGTATGTCAGTGGTTTCTCTACAGACCTCAGCCACTAGTAGGACTCTGTCATCGTTATATGACCCTTAAGTCAAAATGCTATATCTCCAAAAGAAATAATCAAGCTTGTGAAGGATAAGAGTCCATGCCTGAACCAATGAACTGTGGTCAGGGTTGGGGTCCTGTGCAGATTCCTGGGGCTCCCTCTGTGAGAAAGGAGCTGGTCAGATTGGGGAAAAGTACACAGCACACTGGAGCACCCTCCCTGCCCTATTTCCCAGCCACGTGGCTCCTCACCCTTTGCAAACCCCAAGTCTCCATGACTCTCTTTGAATCCTTACAATGGTCACATAAGGTAGGCTAAGCAGGGACTCTGCTGTGATGCAATGATGCCTTCTTCAGAGGGAGGAAGATGAGGCTTACAAAGGTTAGTCAACTTACCCAAGGTCGCAAGTAGACTAAATAAGTGAGGCAGGACTTATCCACATCTCCTGGGCTGCAAAACCAATTATGTGAATGTGGGTATGGGGGACAAGTGACTGAACCAGTAGAAATACATTAGCAATAGGTGAATGGGTGTCCATATCAGAACCACCAGGAGTGAATGAATATGCTTACTTGGGCCCCCAAACCAAGCTGTTGATGAGAAGGCAGGGAGAAGGGGAGGAAGGACAAGAATATAGATGGAAGAAAGGGAAAGGCAAGAAATAGGCTCAGATCAAGAGGAAGGTTTCTGGAGTCCACACGTAAGCACTTCTGTAAGGCATCCAAGGCAGAGACTATTCATGGCCCCCCACCAGTTATCTTCCCTTTCCTATGCAGTAACAGTGTTCTTAGTAGAATGGATGGCTGTCCAACCTAAGGCTACATTTCCAACCTCTCTTGCAACCAGCAGTCACATGATTCTGGCCTAAGGGATGTGAGCAAAAGTAACATATACAAATTCTGTGTCATGCCCTTATAGGTCACGTCCTTTCTCCCTTTCCCCTTTCTATATTCTGGAATGCAGAGTTAATGGCAGGAAACAAAGCAGCCATATTGGACCATGAGATGCAAGCCAAGTATGAGGATGGCAGGGCTACAGAATGTAAGGAGCCTAGATGCCTCATAACTGAGAAACCATCACACCAATCCTGTCAACCCAGACTTACTTTCAAGTCTAAGAAATAATTTCATAGCAGTCATAGTAAAGAAATAATAATCATGCATGGTGTCATAGTAAACATCCCATAATTGCTAAATGCTTATATGATTAATATGCCAGCTAGAAATACAAAAAAAAAAAGTAGGCCGGGCGCGGTGGCTCAAGCCTGTAATCCCAGCACTTTGGGAGGCCGAGACGGGCGGATCACGAGGTCAGGAGATCGAGACCATCCTGGTTAATACGGTGAAACCCCGTCTCTACTAAAAAGTACAAAAAACTAGCTGGGCGAGGTGGCGGGCGCCTGTAGTCCCAGCTACTTGGGAGGCTGAGGCAGGAGAATGGCGTGAACCCGGGAGGTGGAGCTTGCAGTGAGCTGAGATCCGGCCACTGCACTCCAGCCTGGGCGACAGAGCGAGACTCCGTCTCAAAAAAAAAAAAAAAAAAAAAAGTAGGTATAATTGGCCGGGTGTGGTGGCTCATGCCTGTAATCCCAGCACTTTCGGAGGTTGAGGCGGGTGGATCACAATGTCAAGAGATAGAGACCATCCTGGCCAACATGGTGAAACCCTGTCCTTACTAAAAGTACAAACATTAGCCAGGCGTGGTGGCATGCACCTGTAGTCCCAGCTACTCAGGAGGCTGAGGCAGAAGAATTGCTTAAACCCAGGAGGCGTAGGTTGCAGTGAGCCAAAATCACACCACTGCACTCCAGCCTGGGCAACAGAGTGAGACTCCATCTTAAAAAAAAAAAAGTAGGTATAATTGATCAGGGAATAAGAATTTATCTGCTCTTCAAGATGGCTGAATAGGAACAGCTCCAGCCTCCAGCTCCCAGCGTGAGCGACACAGAAGATGGGTGATTTCTGCATTTTCAACTGAGGTACTGGGTTCATCTCACTGGGACGTGTCAGACAGTTGGCGCTGGTCTGTGGGCGCAGCCCGAACAGCCAGAGCTGAAGCAGGGCGAGGCATCACCTCACCTGGGAAGCACAAGGGGGAAGGGAATTCCTTTTCCTAGCCAAAGGAAATTGAGACACACAACACCTGGAAAATCGGGTAACTCCCACCCCAATACTGCACTTTACCAAGGGTCTTAGCAAACAGCACACCAGGAGATTATATCCCACACCTGGCCCAGAGGGTCCCACACCCACGGAGCCTCCCTTATGGCTAGCACAACAGTCTGAGATCTAACTGCAAGGCGGCAGCAAGCCTGGGGGAGGGGCGCCCGCCATTGCTGAGGCTTAAGTAGGTAAACAAAGCTGCCGGGAAGCTCGAATTGGGTGGAGCCCACCACAGCTCAAGGAAGCCTGCCTGCTTCTGTAGACTCCTCCTCTGGGGACAGGGCATAGCTAAACAAAAGGCAGCAGAAACTTCGGCAGAGGTAAATGCCCCTGTCTGACAGCTTTGAAGACAGCAGTGGATCTCCCAGCATGGAGGTTGAGATCTGAGAACGGGCAGACTGCCTGCTCAAGTGGGTCCCTGACCCATGAGTACCCTAACTGGGAGACATCCCCCACTAGGTGCAGACCGGCACCTCACACCTCACACGGTGGGGTACACCCCTGAGACGAAGCTTCCAGAGCAAGAATCAGACAGCAACACTTGCTGTTCAGCAATATTCTATCTTCCGCAGCCTCTGCTGCTGATACCCAGGCAAACAGGGTCTGGAGTGGACCTCAAGCAAACTCCAACAGACCTACAACTGAGGGTCCTGACTGTTTGAAGGAAAACTAACAAACAGAAAGGACACCCACACCAAAACCCCATCAGTACGTCACCATCATCAAAGACCAAAGGCAGATAAAACCACAAAGATGGGGAAAAAGCAGGGCAGAAAAGCTGGAAATTCAAAAAATCAGAGCACATCTCCCCCTCCAAAGGAATGCAGCTCATCACCAGCAATAGAACAAAGTTGGATGGAGAATGACTTTGACGAGTTGAGAGAAGAAGGCTTCAGTCGATCAAACTTCTCAGAGCTAAAGGAGGAACTACGTAACCAGTGCAAAGAAACTAAAAACCTTGAAAAAAGAATGGATGAATGGATAACTAGAATAATCAATGCAGAGAAGACCTTAAAAGAACTGATAGAGATGAAAACCATAACACAAGAACTATGTGACAAATGCACAAGCTTCAGGAACTGACTCTATCAACTGGAAGAAAGAGTATCAGTGACTGAAGACCAAATGAATGAAATGAAGTGAGAAGTGTAAGAAAAAAGAGTAAAAATAAATGAACAAAGCCTCCAAGAAATATGGGATTATGTGAAAAGACCAAATCTACGTCTGATTGGTGTGCCTGAAAGTGACAGGGAAAACGGAACCAAGTTGGAAACCACTCTGCAGGATATCATCCAGGAGAATTTTCCCAACCTAGTAAGGCAGGCCAACATTCAAATTCAGGAAATACAGAGAACGCCACAAAGATACTCCTCAAGAAGAGCAACTCCAAGACACATAATTGTCAGATTCACCAAAGTGGAAATGAAGGAAAAAATGTTAAGGGCAGCCAGAGAGAAAGGTCGGGTTACACACAAAGGGAAGCCCATCAGACTAACAGTAGATCTCTTGGCAGAAACTCTCCAAGCCAGAAGAGAGTGGGGGCCAATATTCAACATTCTTACGGAAAAGAATTTTCAACCCAGAATTTCATATCCAGCCAAACTAAGTTTCATTAGTGAAGGAGAAATAAAATCCCTTACAGACAAGCAAATGCTTAGAGATTTTGTCACCACCAGGCCTGCCCTACAAGAGATCCTGAAGGAAGCACTAAACATGGAAAGGAACAACCGGTACCAGCCACTGCAAAAACATGTCAAAATGTAAAGTCCATTGATGCTAGGATGAAACTGCATCAACCAGCGAGCAAAATAACCAGCTAATATCATAATGACAGGATCAAGTTCACACATAACAATATTAGCCTTAAAAATAAATGGACTAAATGGTCCAATTAAAAGACACAGACTGGAAAATTGGATAAAGAGTCAAGACCCATCAGTTTGCTGTATTCAGGAAACCCATCTCACATGCAGAGACACACAAAGGCTCAAAATAAAGGGATGGAGGAAGATCTACCAAACAAATGGAAAACAAAAAAAAAGCAGGGGTTGCAATCCTAGTCTCTGCTAAAACAGACTTTAAACCATCAAAGATCAAAAGAGACAAAGAAGGCCATTACATAATGGTAAAGGGATCAATTCATCAGGAAGAGCTAACTATCCTAAATATATATGCACCCAATACAGGAGCACCCAGATTCATAAAGGAAGTCCTTAGAGAATTACAAAGAGACTTAGACTCCCATACAATAATAATGGGAAACTTTAACACCCCACTGTCAACATTAGACAGATCAATGAGACAGAAAGTTAACAAGGATATCCAGGAATTGAACTCAACTCTGCACCAAGCAGACCTAAGAGACATCTACAGAACTCTCCACCCCAAATCAACAGAATATACATTCTTCTCAGCACCACATCACACTTATTCCAAAATTGACCACATAGTTGGAAGTAAAGCACTCCTCAGCAAATGTAAAAGAACAGAAATTATAACAAACCGTCTCTCAGACCACAGTACAATCAAACTAGAACTCAGGACTAAGAAACTCAATCAAAACCGCTCAACTACATGGAAACTGAACAACCTGCTCCTGAATGACTACTGGGTACGTAACGAAATGAAGGCAGAAATAAATAAGTTCTTTGAAACCAATGAGAACAAAGATACAACATACCAGAATCTCTGGGACACATTTAAAGCAGTGTGTAGAGGGAAATTTATAGCACTAAATGCCCACAAGAGAAAGCAGGAAAGATCTAAAATTGACACCCTAACATCACAATTAAAAGAACTAGAGAAGCAAGAACAAACACATTCAAAAGCTAGCAGAAGGAAAGAAATAACTAAGATCAGAGCAGAACTGAAGGAGATAGAGACACAAAAAACCCTCCAAAAAAATCAATGAATCCAGGAGCTGGTTTTTTGAAAAGATCAACAAAATTGATAGACCGCTAGCAAGACTAATAAAGAAGAAAAGAGAGAAGAATCAAATAGATGCAAAAAAAATGATAAAGGGGATTTCACCACCGACCCCACAGAAATACAAACTACCATCAGAGAATACTATAAACACCTCTATGCAAATAAACTAGAAAACCTAGAAGAAATGGGCACTTACACTCTCCCAAGACTAAACCAGGAAGAAGTTGAATCCCTGAATAGACCAATAGCAGGCTCTGAAATTGAGGCAATAATTAATAGCCTACCAACCAAAAAAAGCCCAGGACCAGACGGATTCACAGACGAATTCTACCAGAGGTAAAAAGAGGAGTTGGTACCACTCCTTCTGAAACTATTCCAATCAACAGAAAAAGAGGGAACCCTCCCTAACTCATTTTATGAGGCCAGCATCATCCTGATACCAAAGCCTGACAGAGATACAACAAAAAAAGAGAATTTTAGACCCATATCCCTGATGAACATCAATGCAAAAATCCTCAATAAAATACTGGCAAATCCAGCAGCACATCAAAAAGCACTTATCCACCATGATCAAGTGGGCTTCATCCCTGGTATGCAAGGCTGGTACAACATATGCAAATCAATAAACGTAATCCAGCATATAAACAGAACCAAACAGAACCAAAGACCAAAACCACATGATTATCTCAATAGATGCAGAAAAGGCCTTTGACAAAATTCAATAGCCCTTCATGCTAAAAACTCTCAATAAATTCAGTATTGATGGAACATATCTCAAAATAATAAGAGCTATTTATGACAAACCCACAGCCAATATCATACTGAATGGGCAAAAACTGAAAGCACTCCCTTTGAAAACTGGCACAAGACAGGGATGCCCTCTCTCACCACTCCTATTCAACATAGTGTTGGAAGTTCTGGCTAGGGCAATCAGGCAAGAGAAAGAAATCAAGGGTATTCGGTTAGGAAAAGAAGAAGTCAAATGGTCCCTGTTTGCAGATGACATGATTGTATATTTAGAAAACCCCATTGTCTCAGCCCATAATCTCCTTAAGCTGATAAGCAACTTCAGCAAAGTCTCAGGATACAAAATCAATGTGCAAAAATCACAAACATTCTTATACACCAGTAACAGACAAACAGAAAGCCAAATCATGAATGAACTTCCCATTCACAATAGCTTCAAAGAGAATAAAATACCTAGGTATCCAACTTACAAGGGATGTAAAGGACCTCTTCAAGGAGAACTACAAACCACTGCTCAGTGAAATAAAAGAGGACACAAACAAATGGAAGAACATACCATGCTCATAGATAGGAAGAATCAATATTGTGAAAATGGCCATACTGCCCAAGGTAATTTATAGATTCAATGCCATCTCCATTAAGCTACCAATGACTTTCTTCACAGAATGGGAAAAAACTGCTTTAAAGTTCATATGGAACCAAAAAAGAGCCCGCATTGCCAAGACAATCCTAAGCCAAAAGAACAAAGCTGGAGGCATCACGCTACCTGACTTCAAACTATACTACAAGCCTATAGTAACCAAAACAGCATGGTACTGGTACCAAAACAGAGATATAGACCAATGGAACAGAACAGAGCCCTCAGAAATAATACCACACATCTACAGCCATCTGATCTTTGACAAACCTGAGAGAAACAAGAAATGGGGAAAGGATTCCCTATTTAATAAATGGTGCTGGGAAAATTGGCTAGCCATAAGTAGAAAGCTGAAACTGGATCCTTTCCTTACTCCTTATATGAAAATTAATTCAAGATGGATTAGAGACTTAAATGTTAGACCTAAAACCATAAAAACCCTAGAAGAAAACCTAGGTAATACCATTCAGGACATAGGCATGGGCAAGGACTTCATGTCTAAAACACCAAAAGCAACGGCAACAAAAGCCAAAATTGACAAATGGGATCTAATTAAACTAAAGAGGTTCTGCATAGCAAAAGAAACTACCATCAGAGTGAACAGGCAACCTACAGAATGGGAGAAAACTTTTGCAATCTACTCATCTGACAAAGGGCTAATATCCAGAACCCATAAAGAACTCAATCAAATTTACAAGAAAAAAACAAACAACCCCATCAAGAAGTGGGCAAAGGATATGCACAGACACTTCTCAAAAGAAGACATTCACACAGCCAACAGACACATGAAAGAATGCTCAACACTCGCCATCAGAGAAATGCAAATCAAAACCACAATGAGATACCATCTCACACCAGTTAGAATGGCAATCATTAAAAAATCAGGAAACAACAGGTGCTGGAGAGGATGTGGAGAAATAGGAACACTTTTACACTGTTGGTGGGACTGTAAACTAGTTCAACCATTGTGGAAAACAGTGTGGTGATTCCTCAAGGATCTAGAACTAGAAATACCATTTGACCCAGTCATCCCATTACTGGGTATATACCCAAAGGATTATAAGTCATGCTGCTATAAAGACACATGCACACGTATGTTTATTGTGGCACTATTCACAATAGCAAAGACTTGGAATCAACCCAAATGTCCATCAGTGACAGACTGGATTAAGAAAATGTGGCACATATACACCATGGAATACTATGCAGCCATAAAAAAGGATGAGTTCGTGTCCTTTATGAGGACATGGATGCAGCTGGAAACCATCATTCTCAGCAAACTATCGCAAGAATGGAAAACCAAATGCCGCATGTTCTCACTCATAGGTGGGAATTGAACAGTGAGATCACTTGGACACAGGAAGGGGAACATCACACACCGGGTCCTATTGTGGGCGGGGGGAGGGATAGCATTAGGAGATATACCTAATGTAAATGACGAGTTAATGGGTGCAGCACACCAACATGGCACATGTATACATATGTAACAAACCTGCACGTTGTGCACATGTACCCTAGAACTTAAAGTATAATAAAAAAAAGTCAACAAGCAAAAAAAAAAAATTATCTGCTCTTTATGTAAAAATTACAAATGACTATATATCAATAATAAAATTATTAATAATGTATATTCCATCAATTAAAATTTTTAAATGCTTGAAACTTTTGACACAACTGTTCTTCAGGAAATTTTTTCTCATATGGAAACTTGTTCTCAGGTATTTTGTAAATCCAGCTATGATGATTGTAATGGTATATTTTTGGCACTTATGTGAGCTTTTTCATAGACTAAATTTCTTTAAAGTATAAATTTTTAATCACTGGTTATGGACATCAAATATTTTAAACTTTTTACTATGGAAAATTTCAAATATACACACAATTATTGAAAGTAGTGTAATGAATCCTAGGTACCCATTACACGTATTCAACTACCAACTCCTGGATGATTTTGTTTCATCCATGTGGCCTCACCAACTTCCAACCCATCTCATCTGGATTATCATGAGGCAAATCTCAGACATCACATCATTTCATCCATAAAATTGTAGTATGTCTCTCAGGACTCTCTTTTGAAAACATGATGACAATAACATTATCACACCTAAAAATAAATAAATAATTCTTTATTATCAAAATACAGTGTTTAAGTTTCCCCAATTATCTCATAGTTTTTTTTTGTTTTTTTTTTTTGGCAGGATCCAAATAAATTCCCTACATTGCAATCAATTGATATGTCTTTTTTAGTATATAAGTCACCAGGACTTTTGTTGGAAAGATAAATATGCTTCTAGCTTGTTTAAGTCACTGTTCCTTGGGATCTCTCTGTCACAACAGCAACATCCTAAGTCCACAACCACTGCAGCCCCCAGCTCTCAGGGCAAGCTCATGGCTCATCACCCCGGTTCCCAGGCCTGGGTTGACCCAGAGCAAGAACAGGA
Organism: Theropithecus gelada; assembly: GCF_003255815.1. Classification (NCBI taxonomy): domain Eukaryota; kingdom Metazoa; phylum Chordata; class Mammalia; order Primates; family Cercopithecidae; genus Theropithecus; species Theropithecus gelada. The sequence goes on from NC_037669.1 coordinate 141,302,857, forward strand.
GGGCTGGAGTTCAACATCCGATCCTGTCTCTGGCCAACACAGTTCCCAGTCCTTTTCAAGACTTGGCAGAGCTACCAGATTCCCTCTAGGAGCAGCCCAGGCCTGGTCCACCTACAGCCTGAAATTTCTCAGGTTGAGAAGGAGCTGTGCTGAGAATTAGTCAACTTTTAAAATAAAGTTACAGGGACCTAAGAGATGATCTAACTCAGGGATCAGCAAACTTTTTGTAAAGGGCCAGAAAGTAAATATTCTAGGCCTGGCAGGCCATACAGTCTCTGTCCCAGCTATTCAACTCTGCTGTTGAGCGTGAAAGCAATCGCAGACAACACATAAATGAGTGTGGCTGTGTTTTCACAAATCTTTGTTTATGGACACAAATTTGAATTTTATATAAGTTTCATGAAATATATTACATAATTATATGTTATATTGTAAAATAGAATATTTTATGTTATGAATTCTTTTGATTTTATTTCCAACTATTTAAAAATGTAAAATCCACTCTTAACTTGCAGGCTATACATAAATAGATAGTAGAACTAATTTAGCCTATGGGCCACAATTTGCCTTGATGTAACCCTACCTTCTCATCTGCTGCTGAGAATTAAACGGAGGACCAGAGAGGTGAATTAATTCACCCAAAGTCACACAGCAAGTTGATGAGAAAGGCCAAAGTTAGAACCCAAGTCTTCATCCCTTAAAATTTCCAAAGGAATACTTTAATAGCAAGAACAGTATAGTCATGAACCATTTGAAAGGCCAAAGACAGAGAACTTGAGCTTAAACCCCAAGCCATATGGACATATCACGATAATAGAGAGCCTGACTGCAGTGTTCGTTTCCTAGTAACCACAGCCTCTCTGATGAAAGATTGCTCTGACTTGTTATTTATAACTTATTTCCCAATAGGGAGGGTGAGTGATTTGATTATATTTAGTTACAAGAGCCAGGGAAATCCTAATCTACCATCTTAGCATACTCGCAAACCCTAGAGCCACAGCTGCCAGGAGATGGGAGAAAGCAAAGAAAGCTGCAATGTACAGTGTTGTCCCTGTTACTAACAACAAGGGTCACATATAGCAATTACTGACTGCCTGACACAAATAACAGATGGTGTGAGGGGAAACAGGGAAGAAAGGCATGCATTCCTATTTATACTCTATGGAGGCAGTCATTATGAGAAACCTTTCTGCACCTTGTTCATTACTCCACTCGGAGCATCTGTTAATTTGGCCTCCCTTTTTGACTTTGTCAGTATGACTACGCTTCTGGCTCCTAGAGTTATATTCCTGAGAATGAACTCTGCTGCCTCTTAAGGCGATTTCTTGGTTCCATAGAAAATTGGATGATTTGAAGTTCAGAGAGAGACAACAAAGCATTAGAAAACCACAGACAGCCTATAAATAGAAGAGGTCTCATTGGCCTCTTCTAAGAGTCAAGAGATTCCGGGTGGAGTTAGGTAGAACTGACAAATTAAGCCAACGTCAGAGACAGTAAGCCATGAAGGGGTTATCCAGAGATTATCTAGTGTTGTCCAACCCCATATTTTACCTCCCAGGGCCCAGACAGCATAAGTAACTTACAAAAGATCACACAGCAGATTTGATGAACCCAGATCTTGTTACTCACTGCCTCGTAACATTTCTGATACCTGAGCAGCTTCTAAAACAAGGCAGAAAATATCTCTAAGCAGGCAGATGGACAGATGTGAAACGCCAACATGATGAATCAATGCAGAGTCTTCGCTTCCTTCTGTCCACAAATTTAAATAGATAATTATGTGTCATTGCACAATTATACAAAAATAGGAGAAGAGGTAGCATTTGTTAAAAGAATAAGGAACAAAAAGAGACCGGGGGATCACAAGTTGACGGAGGCATCCAATGGCTGCCTCAGACACATTGCTTGTAGAATATAGTTCTTAGGTTTAGTGGCTCAGCTGGGGCTCTGAAAGTGCACACGGGATGTCTGTACTTTGGAAGAAAGAAACAAGAAATCACTCAGAAATGTTGTATAGTTTGTCTGAAGCAATGGTTGTCTTTTTCCCCCATCCTAATTAATGATGTAATAAGATTGGGGTGTATTTTTTATTATATGAATACATACAGATACATGTTTTAAGTGAAGAGCTACATATTGATTATAAAATAATCTGTTATTATTTTTGGAGCAAACCAAACACTGCCCTTTCAATTTTCCACCAAGTGCTTTTCCCCATAATACCCCATGTATACTTTAGGCATGCAAGATGGATAACAAGGACTAGAAGAGAGGCTTCAGGAAAGCTGAGCAAGCAAATGCACAGACCTGAGATGCGGGACAGCTTTTGTACAGAAGAGTAAAATAAAGCAGCTGACAGTATTCCAGGGGTGCCTGGCTGACCATGTGTTGGGGACATGGGAGGGGGAGGTTGACTAGATGGCTTCTGTGATCCCTGCAGCACTGACAGTCTGATTCAACAGGAGAAGACCACATGTATTTTCAGAAATAGCTCTTACATTGTGTTTATGCTTTATTGGCAGAGAGTTCTAGTCTTGATGTTCATACTGTAAGAGTGCAGTGAGCCTTTTTAAAAATATATATATACAAGCAAACATCCACTACCCAGGCTGGTAACAGCTTTTCCATTTTCTATCGGAGAGCTATTCTTCCTCACCCTCGGTCAGGGGGTCTAATGTTATCCTCCAGCTCTAAGAGTGAGCACATAAGCCAGGCCTGGCCAATTAGTGCTTCCCATCGCCCTGGTCACAGAGACTGGGCAAAACACTCAATAAGAATCAATTCTGGGGTTTTGCTAAATTTTCCAATAGGAAACAGGGGTATTCTTGCTGGAGTGGCTTATCTGATACAAGTAAGCCTGGAGCTGTTGTCTTTCCTATCATGGGCAAGTCTTCCTAAAAATAAAGTCCACACAGAAGCAAGCCAGCCCAGAGGTGGAGAGAGACTAGATAGATTCCAACAGCGTCATTTGAGCATGTGTGTTCAGTCATATCTAAACTGAATTTTTCCTTTGAAATCAAATCAGACACTAAATTCCCTTTTTACTTAAACCAGTTTAAACTGAGTTTGGTCCTTACAAACAAGAGTCCTGGTTAAACAAGAAAGACAAAATAAAATGAAAGACAGACCCTAAAACAATAATCCATCTTATTTGCATAGTCCTTTTCAGTTAGCAGAGACCCTGGTCCAGGCCCCTGGAAGATTTATAGCAACCCCAAGAGGCCAACCAAGCAGGAATTGTCCCTATTTTGAAGATAAACAGCAAAAAGTAATTGCACTCTTGCTATGTGCCACTGTTCTAAATGCTTCTCAGGTATTAATTAATGACTCCTCAAAGAGACCTAGTGAAAGAGCTGATATTGTTATCCCCATTTTATAAGAGTAGAAACGGAGGCAAAGAGGTGAAATTGTTGGCCCAAGATCACTGCCAGTAAATAGATGTGGTGGACACACTCTAGGGTGACCCCACCCCAATGCCAACCAGCGATGCTTCTGTGGAATCCTCTCCCCTGAGTGTGGGCAGGACCTGTGCGTGTTTCTTGCCAGTGGAATATAGCAACCGTGAGGAGATATCACTCCCATGATTACATATGGCAAAAGTGAAGGGATTCTGCTGATGTAACTAAGATCCTTAATCAGTTTGACTTTGAGTTAATCAAAAGGGAGATTATCCTGGGTGGGTCTGACCTCATCAAGTGAGTTATAAGAGCACAGAGGTTTCCCCAGGATCAGAGACTTTGAGCAGCAGAGATTCCCTCTTTCCTGCTGGTCCTGAAGAAACAAGTTCTAGAGTCACAAGGAAATGAGCTCTGCCAAGAACCATGTGAGCTTAGGAAAGGATCTCAAGTCTAGACATGACTGCAGACCTGGACAGCACTTTCACTGCTGCCTTGTGAGACCCTGAGCCGAGGGCGCAGCTAAGCCATGCCCAGACTCCTGGCTCCTGAAAGCTGTGAGGCAACGTATGGGTGGTGTTAAGCCGCCAAGTCTGTGGTAATTTGTTACACAGAATGGACAACTAACACAGAAGAGGAGCAGAGATTCCCGCCCAGTGTGACTCCAGGAACTGTGTGACAAATGTTGGTTACCAGGTTCTTTTGGACACCAACGGAGAAAGGTATTTTAGCACAACAACCAGTTTTCCAATCCCCAATACTAAGTAGGTGTCCTACAATTCAATTCAATCTGACACTACCCAGAGTTAGTGTCACACTCCCCAGGTGTGAGGGCTCAGTCCCGCAGACTGACTTCACTTCAGATGCCAGTTGCAAGGATCATGTCACCAATACCTCTGACAGACTGGCTGTGAATCAGGGGTTCCCATGACCCCCTGACAATTTGTTAATTTGCTAGACTGGCTTACAGAAGTCAGGAAGCCCCTTTATTTACACTTACTAGTTTATTGTAAAGGATGCAAATAAACAGCCAGATGAAGATGTACACAAGGCAAGGTCTGGGAGGGTCCTGAATGTAGGAGCCTCTGTCCCTGGTGGAGTTGGGATGCAATACCCTCCTAGCATGTGGGTGTGTTTGCCAACTTGGAACTTCCCTAAACCCTGTTAACGGACTTTCATGGAGGCTTCATTACATAGCCATTATTGATTAAGCCATCGGCCATTGGTGATTAACCCATCTCCACCCCTTCTTTCTTCCCCATAGGCTGGGGGCTGAGCTAAAAGTTCCAAACGTGTAATCAAGGCTTGGTCTTTCTGGGCATAAGACCCTGTTCTGAAGCTGCTTAGGGGCCCACCAAGAGTCAGCTCATTAGAATAAAAGATGCTTCTATCACCTTCATCACTCTGGAAATTCCAAGAGTTTTAGGAACCAGGGAGAAAGCCCAAATATAGATTTCCTATTAAACCACACTAGTCTTTAAGGCTTTTGAAGATGATGACTGGGGTCCATACCAATGACTAGCGGATCAGCCAAAGGTCAATGACTGAGGTACTGAGTTGGGACCAATGCGTATGTTTCTTTACTTCAGAACTTCTGACTTCCGACTCTGGCTCTGACTCATTCTGCCACCCCTAAAGTACACAAAGGCATAAAAGATAAAATGAGATTTTTTTCTCCATAAAAAATAAAATGTTTAAAGGAGAAATTTAACATATAAGAGCCAAGAAAATATTGATTAAAGGTTAGGAGTTTTTATATAAGTCATATACATCACGACTCTATAAGTCAAAGAAGTGTGGAAAGTGAAATTCGAGACCCTAAGTGACTTCTCCAAGGCTACACAGTCATGGAAGAGGAGCTGGGATTTCACCCTGGGTCTGACCTCCACCTTCTTCCTCCTCCCTATAGCACCAAAGAACAAAGGGAGAATATTTCAGCCATCTTCTAGTTTCCAGTGGATTGGCAGAATTCTTTTAGGAAGGGATATAATCAGGAAATTTCCATCTCCACAGAAAGTACTACTAAAGAAAATGCATGGTAATTAAAGCATAAAGGATTTAACTTAATCCTAAGGAAGAGCTTTCCAGGGATAAGGTTAATTAAACGCTAACGAGATTTTGTTTAAAAAAAAAATCAAAAGCCTCGAAATTCTGCTTTCAGATTTCTGTTTATGAACCATTACATGAAAACAGCAAGAAGAAAGGTTGGGGATGATTTTGTAAGCTAGTCAAAACGCTTGAAAGCCCAAGGTTTTCAACTTTGACTATAAGGCTGAATTGAGTAAATAATTGTAAAGATCAGTCAGAGCTTTCTGGGAGACTATAGCAAATGTTAATGGCATTAAATTTTACATATTAATTTCCAGGTTTGAAATACATACTAGCTTTTCTCATTATATCATTCATAGTTTTTAAAATTATCAACAAAGAAAGCAAACAGAAGCAGCTGCAGATTTCTGCACTCACACAGTGCATTTCCTTTATAGGTGGATGATTTCGGACTCTCCACTATCTCCCATTGTGGGGTCACAGAAACTCTCCTTCTCCACCACGGCCCCTGCTTTGTACTTGTGCTTTCTTTTTGCTGCTGCAGACCCCTTGCTGCCTGATACCCCATATTCAGTCCCAATCCTTTGCTGCATCAGGAGCAGTCTTGGGGCAAGAGCTTTAGATGACTTCATATGCTGTGAGGAGGGAGCAAGGGCATAAAAATAGAAGAGGGAAATCTCAGATTCCACATATTTCTGTACCCTCCCTTGCCCCCTCTCTCCAGACTTGGTCCAGGACCCTCCAACCCCACCTCTGCTTCCCAACCTCTTTCATACACTCAGGATTCCTGCTGTAAGTCTTTTAATAAAATGCCCCAAAGAATGTCGCTTTTCTCTGGATATGGCTGAATTGCATGCTTAACCCTTGGTGTATTCCAGAGATCAGCCCTTTCCATATGAAGGACCTGACTGAAAGAGGAGAGAAAGGTGGGGAAAGGAAAGACAGCACTTCATTTATCGAAAAGTGAGATCATGAATTCCACCCTGGGATAAAAGTAATAAGAGGGCTGGGCAAGAGATGATCACAAACAGTGTTGAAATTTGGTAATTTGTGTCAAATGTCTTTAGAAGACCACATTATCTGATTCAGTCATTTCACTCCTGGGGAACAATGGGAAGATAAATAAGATCTAAACAAATAGAGTGATATACAATGCTCATAAAAGTCTCAATATGGTAAAGATATGAAATTATCCCCATTTCATAGATGAATAAACTGAGGCAGAGAGAGATTACATAAACTGCCTGAGGTGATATAGCAAGTAAGAGGTGAAACCATGATTCAAAACTAAGCAGTTCGGGGCGGGCGCGGTGGCTCATGCCTGTAATCCCAGCACTTTGGGAGGCCAAGGCGAGCAGATCACGAGGTCAGGAGATCGAGACCATCCTGGCTAACGCGGTGAAACCCTGTCTACTAAAAATACAAAAAATTAACCAGGCACGGTGGCGGGCGCGTGTAATCCCAGCTACTCGGGAGGCCGAGGCAGGAGAATGGCTTGAACCCAGGAGGCGGAGCTTGCAGTGAGCCAAGATGGCGCCACTGCACTCCCGCCTGCGCAGCAGAGGGAGACTCTGTCTCAAAAAACAAACAAAAAAACTAAACGGTTTGGGCCCAGAGTCCAAGCTCTTAACCACCCCGCTCTCTTGCCCATCCGCTGTGCTCCCGCTGTTCCACTGCATTTTCCTCCTGCGTGTTTATTTCTTGCACTAGGAAGAGCAGGAACCACATCTGTTTCACCTTGGGACCTCCAAGTCCCTGGTATGAAGGGAAGAGTCAAAATACATTTATTGAACTCAACAGGATGGTTTATTGGTAAGTTATCTAATCGTTTGGATTTATGCTTCTACCTTTACAGAATTCTCTGTAAATTAGGGCACAGACGTAGCCAAAAATACACAGATTTAATAATGAGTTTTAAAAATATAGTTTATTTAGCTGCTCCCCTTTTCTGGTTTTGGGTTGTTAAATAATTTAAATGGCAGATCCAGAATTTATTTTTTAATATGACTTTTTAAATAGGAAATTCCAGAACATTTCTCATCATTATATTATTTGAGAACAAGAATTATGTAATTTCTTATTTTTTTCTACACTGTGGGTGCCCAATAAATATTAATACTGATGCCACCATTAAAATTATAAAACTATAAACAGGAAAACAGTAGTGAAGTGCCTTTTTTTAACAACAACAAAAAAAGGTTTTATGGCTAGTGAAGGTGAATAAAAATTATTTATTTAGGCCTCTTATGTTTATAATAAAAATAGTAAATCTGATGGACATTTATGAGACCTGTGGAAATGAGGTGGTTAAACCACCGCCAAAAATTAGTTGAAGAAACCAGTGGTGGAGCAAGACTCTGAAGCAAGACTGTGGACACCTAAGCCCACCTCTGGTTTCTTTAGTGCCTTGCTATGTTTCAAGGTCTTTGCAATAGTATAAATAACCAGTCCCCTCAACCCTGACCACTCTACTAGTCACAATAAATCCAGATAGCTTCTTTGTCTTGACCTCTTGGCATTCCCAGGATTTTATATAACTCATGATTAGAAATGTTTATAGAGAAAACGACCTCCTGTTGAAGAGGTCCAAGATTTATATTCAATCAAGTCAGAAGGAGCAAGAGAAAACTGTTACTGGTAACCAGTATTGTTTTTGATAAACACCATTATATTAGGGTTCTCCAGAGACATGGAGCCAATAGGCTATATATATACATACATACGTATATACAATTATGAGGGTAGTCATGCAATTGTGAGGGCTGGCAAGTCCAAAAATGAAAATTGCAGGGCAGACCAGCAGTCTGGAGTCCCAGGGAAGAGTTGATGTTTCAGTCTTGAGTCCAAAGGCTGTCTGAAGCATTCCTTCTTCTTTGGGGGACCATTTTTAAGGCCTTCAACTGATGAGATAAAGTCCATCCACATTGTAAAGGGTAATTGGCTTTATTCAAAGTCAACAGATATAAATGTTAATCACATCTTTTAAAAAAGACCTTCACACCAACATCTAGATTGGTGTTTAGATAGGTGCCATGTAGGCAACTCAGCCTAGCCAAGTTGACACATAAAATTAATCATCAAAACCATTAATATTCTTTATTATATCAGTGACTGCAGCTACAATTCACTAAGCCAACAAGAAGAGATATAATGATATAACTTTTAGATTTCTCTTTGAAACAAATCAGACCAGTTCTTCAACTGTGCAAGATTTCTGTGTACTAAACTCTACAGCAAATGCCAGTTGGCCAGTGTCTTTTTTGGCCTATATATTATCCAACAGTAGTTGATAAAGTTTTCTGATGTCAGCAGGATGGTTTTTACCCACTTTGGCTATGTATTTCTGCTCCACAAACACTTCCAAGAAGGCATTACGGCATAAAAAACTATCACATTCCACCACCAGCATAATATCTCTCACCAATTAAATTATCTCAATTGCTCTGATACAGATAATGCAATCCCTTTGTTTATAAATCTGTGTCTTGGATTAAACATTCATGGTCCCTATATAGTGAACAAAAATACACAGACTATTTTACCTCTAATGAAAGTTTAATCATGATCTGATAGCAGAGGCTTACAGTGCGCTCAGAGCAGCCATTGTGTGGAGTGATCTCTTTGCTGGTCAAAAGAAAGGGTGGCACACTTCCTCCAGCCATCTGTTTCAGCCACCTCACTTGCTTCTCTATTGCCTGACCTCTCTCTCCCAACATAAGAACTTCCCGTTTTCAATTCGTCCAATTATCCAAATGGATATGGAGGTCTTGGGCCAGGAACAAAGCTCCGAACAGCTGGATTTAGAGGAGATCTCAAGGAAAATTTCATGCCTTGACAAATGGAGGGAAATCTTTAGTTTTCACAGGTAAGTTGTTCTCATTTTCTCATTTCTTTAGAAACAAAGGGATTTTCCGTGTTTAAGTAATCAACTTATAAGCTTGCAACATGAGAAATTTCCTTTATAGCTTTACCTCTAAAATGCTTCAGACATAACTATTTGTGGACAGAGACTTCCCTAGCAAGGTTGAGGTTTGGGAGGCTTGTGGATGTGAGGTTTGATGAGAGCGAGTAATTTACTTGATGTTTTCTCTTTCATTTAAAGGTTGGGAACCAATAATACAACTCCTCAGGTAATTACTTTTCCCAAAGCCAATGTGTTCTCCTTTAGTTGCTTCTTCAAACAATCACATTAACAGCATAATCTGCATTTATTCTTTGCACATAATGTCACTCAGGCACTGGCATTTAACGTGTGAAAACATAAAACTAGAAAGCCTGTCGAAGATTTTTTTCTTGTGCTTTTTTATGGATTTCTCTTTCTACTTCTAAGAGCTATGTTTTTATCATTAAGAGCATCATATGGTTATTATTTTAGAAAAAAGGTAGTATTAAAATATAAAGTTCCCACATTTGTGAAATAACACTGGATTCTGACAACGAAGTGCTTCTGTGTCCCTGAAGAAAAGCAGTTTTGAAAATAGTTATCATCTTTATTCAGCTTGAGAAAAATCATTTTCCTTTACCATTTCAAAATAAGAGATAGATGACTGAATTCTGGTGCTAAAAAGGTATTTTAAAATCTGATATACAATATAAGATGAAAGATGTTTGTACCTCGTGTAAACTGAAAAGGTTAGAAGGTAATGGACTTTGTATTTCAGGTATTACTTCAATCACTGAGCAAACACAGGATAAAATATTAAGGTGGTTTTCATGGCACTAGTATATATGATCAAGCAATTGAATCATTAATATTTTAACTATAATGCTAAAGCTTCTTGCCTCAAGTACCCTATGATCAAAAGTCTTATTTATGCTAAAACTCTCTTAACCATAGTCTAAATTAGAATGAGAGCAATAATTTTATTTCTATTTTATTTACTTCTTTTTTTTTTCTTAAAATAGCATCTAATTTTATTTTTTTTTATTTTTTTTTCCTTTTTTTTTTCTTTAATTTATTTATTATTATTATACTTTAAGTTGTAGGGTACATGTGCATAACGTGCAGGTTTGTTACATATGTATACTTGTGCCATGTTGGTGTGCTGCACCCATCAACTCGTCATTTACATCAGGTATAACTCCCAGTGCAATCCCTTCCCCCTCCCCCCTCCCCATGATAGGCCCCGGTGTGTGATGTTCCCCTTCCTGAGTCCAAGTGATCTCATTGTTCAGTTCCCACCTATGAGTGAGAACATGCGGTGTTTGGTTTTCTGTTCTTGTGATAGTTTGCTA